>NW_027526677.1:0-154658 GCF_052857255.1 Amblyomma americanum | reverse complement strand
GTCACCGACACTGCAACCAGTTGTGCAACATAAAGCGCATATGCATATATTCATGATGACGGGATGAACCTGAGTATGGTTTGTAGGCATTTATTATTTCGCTGTCGGTGAACACTAAATATTTCGCTCTTGGTAAACATTTATATTTTGCTCTCTGGCATAAAGGGTCCAGTATCTCCTAAACCATTCATGTTTTCGGTTACAGTTACTTCTGCCTGATTTAAATGGGAAGGGAGCAAAATAACCGAATTATAAACAGGTTGCTGCCGGACAAAGTCAGCTGGATGTCCACCACCGATTGAGCAGGTGAGCAGCCTGCTTCAAACACGGCTACAGACAAACGTACAACCAGACAGACAAACACACAACGCCCAAATGCGGGGAATGGCACTAAACGTGCTAGCGCACTAAACGAGAGAAACACACGACGGCGAAATGTGGGTAATGGCCAATAACATTGCTTGCTCACGTATAAGAATGGATGGCATCACATTTAGCGGGTACTCTCAGATTATGTGTGACAGATAACAAGTAATCCTTAAAGGAACAGTATAGAACAGCTCTTTCTTCTCACTACTCAGCGATGTGGCACAAACATGAAGGCGAACAAAACAGGTTCATCTCAAGTTAAGAACGACGCATGGAGCTATGGAAATGAAAATGATATGTGTAACGCTGACAGACAGAAAGAGGCCAGAGTAGGTGAGGTATCAAAGAAATGTTAATTGTATGCTAATAGAAATCTAGAGAAAGAAATGCGCATGGGTAGAGCTTCTGATGCGAACGCGAGGTAACCGATGGTCGCGAAGGCTTGCAATTCGATTCAGAGAAAAAGGAAGCATCGGAGGAGATTTTGATATTGTCGAACGGGCGTCTGGGCTGTTTCACATGCTTTTGTTATCTTTCTATTCCGGATCAAATTCCAACCTCAACACACTGACTCATACGGGTGAGCGGCCTGACAGGTGCTACACGTGCGGGAAAAGCTTTATATAGCGACGTCAGCTCATCGAGCACAAGAGGGGCCACTCAGGGGAGAAACCTTACCAGTGCAGCGAATGTGCAGTTTGTTTTAACTGATATTCCGACCCGAAGCGCCACTACAAAGAGAGCACTCTACTGATGGCACGTCTTTTACATTAGTTTCTCTTGACTGCAGAAAGGACTTTTCCCGGAAGGACCACCTAACAAACATCTACAGACGCGTCCCGAGGAGAGACGCCACTCCATATCGCATGCCGCTCTGCAACAGGTTACCGAACCGCAGCCAAGCGAAGAAGCGCACAGACAATCTGACAAAATTTAAAGCAAAACATTTTATTGTTAATGAGGGGTAATAACTTAATGACATTTAAAAAGTAATAATTAGCTATAAACAAGCTCTGCAACATAAAAATCTACTTATCTGCTTAGTTGCATCTGTCCTTTGTTACAATTTGTAAGACATAGACAACTGTGTGCTATACTTCTACAGAACCTAATTTCATTTTTATTCTCTTGTGCTGCATTTGTTTGAAGCACCAAACAACATCTGTGACGACATTGGTCAGCATAAGGCATGTGAGGCAAGAAGGAACTACATTATAGTAGCTATTTTTATTAGCTGGCATTGTGGCTCTTGAGGAAGCCTGCTTTGTGTTGTAATAAAATTAAATGAAGCATCAGTACCAAAACTGACTTTTGATGTTAGATATTTTATGCCTGCTCAGAATGAACTAATTATGAATAATTTATCTGTAGTTGACAGATATCATCTGACGACGCTTGTGTACCAATCCCTTGTGTACCTTTACAAGCATTCAAATAGGCAACCGAAAATCGCATGTTTGCAGACATTGAAAAAAGCACAGTACAGATCTCACCAAAGGCATATACTAATAAAATTTTTGTTTACATGGCAGCATGGTCTCAATCCATACAAAGAATGCTATCACTTCGCATTCAACTGTGCAGTGCTTATGCATGCAAAAAAGAGTCAACTTTCTAACACAGTTACTCATGCAGGCTCTTAACTATAGTAGTTTGGAGGTTGACAAGTGCACTACACAAAATGAGGATTTTGTTAATGGTTGCTTGATCACCATCTCCAGCTCTCTTAATGAAGCTTGTTGCAATTACTGCCTGGAAGACCCTGAAGACTTTCAGCCGCTGTATGGCCCGTTCCACGTGTATTCGTACACTGGAAAGCTTTGTCGATGCAGGTACTTCAGACCCTGGCATCTGTGTCCGCTTAGTCAGAGAAGGCATCAGATTTGCGACACCACGTGCAGCAACCATTTCTTCACATCGGAACCCCCTGTCTACTAAAACGAGTCTCCTTCTTCGACTTTGTTAATAAGTCTTTTCAATGTCAGCTCTTTGTCAGAAAATCTACTCCCCATGCTTTCGAAACCAAAGATATGGCTTTGGAAGGTGTGATAGTACAAGCACTTTCACAGTGTGTGGTGCTTATAGATCGAACAAGTCTTGGTTCTGGCATCTATGAATGTCGGCCTCTGAATAAGCACCTCTGTGGAATCAATTATCCTTCTCTGGTGATCAGATAATTTCTATTTGAACGCTTTAGGCTGGTGTGATCCAAGTGCACATCGAGATGGCCAAATGACAAATTTCTGCATGTTTGCTGCCAGCACGCCGATCCATGAGTGAAAAATGACACTTAAACTGATGACAGAAATTCCAAACCGAGAAGCCAGGTATTTAGTCACAAGACCGAGCTCTAGACGCATCAGCACAAAAATGAGCTGCTGTTCGCCATGAAGAGAAGTCGTGTGAGTTGGCGTCCAGACGGACAGCGCCAGCTGCAGCAGTGCTTTCAACATCTCCATTGGTTAATGGCTTCTATGAAATTTCACATTCTCAGCCGACTGCCAGACTACATCCCTTGTCACATTCAAAATGTTGGGTTGTCCGTGGTTCCCACTTCGAAATTTTTTTTTGGTTGTTGCAACTTCCAGCTCTAAAGAGGCTACCCGGTCCTTTTTTAAGGGACCTGCTTTAATCGACGAGATATGCAATGTCCTGCATGGAGAGTGCTGTCTCAGTATCGGTGTCGCACGTTCTGTGAGCAGTGTCCTCATCTGTGACAGCTTCACTTGCGCCGACGGAGAGGCCAGGATGAGCTGCTGCAGACTCAGCTGCCTTTAAACCCTGCTTCTTTTGAGCACGCTCGTATCATGCCAGCTTCTGCTGAGCATTACTTTGCACTCGGTACGAAAACACCGTCGGAATGTAGTCTAGATGGTTCGCGTCAGACGAAGGCTTGCCTAAAAAACCGAAATTAGAGGAAACATACCCAAGGATCATGTGCACTCTAAACACAAAAATGCGGAGAGGCGCTCTGGTACAATCTCAGTCTGCTAGTCCGTACACAGCGGTCCTTGTTCAGAAAAACAAACTGCGCACAACGCAGCTTCAACTGGAGCTAACAGAAAGCGTCTCGCACCATTCGTAATCCTTTAACAGGTACCCTTCTTGGCATGGAAACGAAACCGCAAAAAATGAAGCTTCGCGCGGCGTTAGCACAGAAGTGACTAATGATACGCTGCCTTCAATTAACTATCAAGTGCTGCATGCTTTTGCAGGTGGTCGCGTACGTGTGTAGGCGGAAGCTAATCGCGAGTTTTTCGAAATTTCCGGTGACCACCACTACGACGTCTCTCATAGTCTCAGTTAAACACCGCAAACGAGACCTAATCACGCGCTCAGGCAGATTTCATTTCGGCTGCATTGGCGTGGCTGTTGCATGCGCAGCTAGAAGTCACTCGAACGCCACACACACTTGACAGTAGTTACAGGCTCGCTCAAGCAGCGAAAATTTTACAGTTGTAGCATTGCGTTTTACAGCATTGTCATAGGTACAAAAAGATGCTTGCCTTGAACGAAGTGCGTCGAACGAATCTGCAAGGCTTTTGTAGGCTGCCACTCGTCCCGCCTAACCGCAGCGATCCACACCTTTCCTCGTTCGTTCCTATAGGGAGCCTAGCTGTACGTACGTATTTCGGAGAGAAGATTTGTTCCGGACCGTTGATTGCAGCCTGGCACAGCACAGCATCTTCCATGTCGTGTCCGCTTCACGGAGATAAGGCAGAAAACATCGCGTAGCGAAAAGCGAACACAGCGCGCACGGAAGCGTCGAAGACACGGAGAGGCGGAGAGACCGGACGTTTTCTAGGGGAGCATCCGGTCTGAGGCGCGCTGGCGCCCTCTGGCGGCACGGGGCCGTCAAAACAGTCTATATTGACTTCAGGTAGCGGAGGGGATGGCCCAAACAGTTTTTCCTTTATCGCGAGAGACGTATTGCTTATCTCAGATGTGGAGTCTCTCGTTCCACAGTGCTAAGAGAAGTATCTCCCTATCTTGCCTGGGTGGCACAGAAGCATCTTTTTAGAGGTGATGACGTCATTCGCGTGCCGCATTTCTGCCACGCATGCCCGCTGCGGCTTTCTGAATAACGTGGGTTTTTCTCTCAACATGTCAAGTAATGCGCGCGCATTAAAACGGTTACCTAAATGTTCCCGTAGGCTTGAAAACGCGCGGTGAATTTGCTCCGCCCCAAAGCTGTGTAACGTCACCACTAAGTGTAGCTTTTTCGCTAGTTTTCTGCGCCTGTTCGGCTAGACGGTTGAGCGGTGACTACATGTGTGCCAACATGTGCATGGTGGTGTTTGACACGTTCGTGTCTGTTCTGTTCTTTTTTATGGCGTCGCCATAATCTACCGCCATATACCCAGTGACGGTAGCCGCCCACTGCAAAGCGGGCAGCCATCCAGCATTATAAAGATCATCACTTCGGTACGTCTGCGTACGTTGAACCGAAGGTGTTGGTATGAAATGCAGCTTTGATTTGAGAATGCTTGTTTTAGCAGCCATAAACGTGCCTACGCTATTGTAAAAGTATTTTTTTTTACTTGAAAGCGATGGAAGCGATAGCGAACTACATTTATACATTTATGGAGAACTCCCCTTCAGTATTCTGCTGAGCTTAAGGGCTTTTAAGGTAGCACTACTTGAAACTCTGATTCCACCACATAAAAAGAGAAGTAAAATTCGAGTATAGAAGGCTGTACTAGAAGATATATAGAACGAAAATTTAACTACCACATGCTCCAGAAAGCCCGCAATAAAATTTAAGTAAAAACTGGTAACTAGCACGGAGACAAAATCTCACAAATACTAATCACTGCCAATCTACACCAGTCTTTCAAAGGCATGGATTTGGAACAGTGGGGGATATGAGTTAAGAGAGACTGACTTAGTAATCTGAGCTTCGCTGATGACACTGCCTTGCTAAGTCACTCTGGAGATGAACTGGAAAGTATCATCAATGCGTTACACAAGCAGAGGAGAACGATGAGTTTAAAAATTACTATGCAGAAAACCAACGGAATGTTCACCAGTCCAGGAAGGAAACGGCACTTTGCAATTGGTAGCGAGACGTTAGAAGTGGTAAGGCAATACGTCTGTTTAGGGCCTTCACCGCCCTATCTGAATCAAGATCTGGCTCGCGAAAACGAAAAAAATTGACTGTTGTTTAGCTGTGGTTAACCCTAGTTGAATTGCGAAAGCTTCGTTTCCTCGGCGCAACGTCTACTCTGCGTCTCACTTCGACGCTTTCGAGAACTCAAACTGGTCTCTTCCTCACTTGAAGAGTCACTTCGGGACGTGGCACGACTTCTTCTAGCTACACCTTCGTTACGACGCTTCTCGAGTCGTGCGGCGCGTTCTTCCGGCGTCTTTTGAGCGCATTGCCTCTTTCTCGCTTCGTTCTGTCGTTGTTGCGTCTCTTTCGCGCTCTCCATAGCGACTACAATACACTGAGGTGACACACACACACACACACACGCACACACACACACACACACACACACACACACACACACACATACATATATATATATATATATATATATATATATATATATATATATATATATATATATATATATATATATATATATCCTCTCGCGAGGACACCTCTTCTCCCTCTACCTCAGCGGAGCACATAGGGTGGAACGAGCAGCGACGGCAGCGGCGTCGACGGCGGTGCCATTTGTTGGAGCACGGCGGCGGCGTTGCTAGGGAACGGCGGCTGAAGGTCATTCTTCGGCCAGCGCATACGGCTTACGGCTGCCTACATACGGCATACGGCATACGGCGCGAAGAGCCTAAATGGCTCGCTGGCAGGCGTAGTAAACTTCTCGCCTTAAAAACTACCGTCATCCCAGTTGTTGTGCCGGCTCACGCTTTCGCAGGCTGAAAACCAGCACTCGACATCTTGGTCGCAGATGCCACTTGAGATAGCGGGGTCTTGTGGACGTAAGCCGCCAGAACAGGTCGTAGTTGGAAGCTGTACTGGGGCTGCTGGCCCGCCTACGCCATGGGAACGGAAAACTTGCCACTGTGGAGTCCCAGGGCACTGCCGGAAGTGAAGATAGTGTGGAACCTCGAACAAATTAAGAGTGGCTTATTTGATGGGTCACGGCGACGAACAAGGCAGGACTCATTTCTCACCAGGAATAGACAGCCCGCTGAAGACACCAGGTTCAGCCGGAAACACGCACTCTAGTCACCGGCGACGAAAACGGAGCGTGGGAGTGCTGAGTCGTCCTCATGTTCTTCTGACAATTAGAATTTTCAAGCGGTACCCAAATAATTTGGAACATTTAAAGATTTACTCATTTGTTTATGCAGGTCACCTCACGTTATCAATAAGAAGTTGATATCAGGAGATAAAATTTCAAATTTTGTGCAAAGATATTGCTTTTATTTTAGCTTTAGTTACGGTCTACCACAGTGTGCTGAATTGTTACATCACGGTAGCAATTTTCATGATGAAATAGACAACGTATCATCAGACAACACAAACTGTTCATGCGTTGAAAAAATTTTGAAATTAAAATCGCAAACACGACTGAAAGATTGGCAACCACCGGGACAGTAAATCGACGCTACCATCTGCTGCTCTTTTTTCTATTACACGTGCGCACATTTGGCAGCAACATGATACATGCAGTGTTACAAAGTATAAAAACAGGAATGAGGCAGTGGCGGCCACAATTCAGCGCCTTACTTTGCGCTTCGTGTCCATGGTATGCTTCACCATTAAGAGTGCAGTCTGTGATAGACGAGCAGTCATATATTTCTAGCCCCGTTAGATCTTCGTACTCGAGTCCATTTGGCCTGTAGATTGGAAACAGTTCATTCGATTTACCCACGATGTTCTTCTGCGATACATACGGTGGCCTCTTCTCTAAAAATGAGGGTTTGAAAGAGCACCGGCGGAGCCATCATCCGGTGATGCAAGGAAGGTACATCTGCGCCTTCTGCCCTTACACCAGCGTTGACAAGTGAGCCGAGGTTTCACTCTGCATTGCGCTTTGCTATTGATTTTTCGTATAGGACGCGAACAGTGGTAGCGTTAGACTGAAGCGAACATCAACCAATCTTTGGCGCTCATTGTCACAGGCTACATGTAAATACACTCGCAGTACCGACTGTTATCAAGCATTTCGCTCCTACATGCAAGAAGAGGAGGCTGATAACTTTGCCTGCTGTCGTTCAAGAGAGAAATGCGGTGTTAAATGTGCTTGCATGTCTTCGCATTCCATGGCGAAGCTGTCGTGCCTTTCCTCTTCCTTCAGAATGATCTGATGGTTGAAGCAGCGTTTTCACTTGTGCGACAGTTCATGTCGTTACGGAGATGAATCGACCAGCACTAATGGGGAGTTCCAGCAAGAAACCATAAATCTCAACCAGAAACGCAAGTTGTGAAGAAGCGGCCTGGTGCTACATATAGGGGCACACATAGCCTTGCTGCGTATGAAGCAAATGAGCTAATAGAGTGTTCATTAGTTTGTGTTCCTGGTCGCTGCGAAGTGCAGTGCTTGGTATTGCGCTTGAATACGCTACATACTTCGGAAGTTTCTAAGCATCAATACATGTGGCAAACAAATGTTGTTATTTTCATCTGCTACACGCTGGAAAATAAACTAAACGCGGTTTTTAGCCCTTAACAAAGCTTCATTGTGCTCCTTCATGGCAGTGTCCGCTGTGCCAACTGGCTGCAAAACGGTTCTTTCTCAGCCATGTAAACTGTGGTACATATACGGTGCTATGGCTGCATGTGGTTTTTTGATGAAGCAACGGTTACTTCGCTCTTCCTTCTCAGACCCGTCAATGCAGCGGTCTTGTTCAGAGTGCCAACTCTCGTCATTCCGTTCTCTTTTCGCGTACAGATCTAATTTCGACAGACACGTACTGATACACACGGGCGAGCGGCCTTTCAAGTGCGACGAATGCAGGAGGGGCTTCAGACAGCGACATCAAGACACGAAACACAAGCTAATCCACTCAGGGAAAAAGCCCTACCAGTGCCCCGACTGCGGATGGCATTTTAACAGGGTTTTCAACATGGAGCGTCACCGCAAAGAAATGCACGCTTTTGGTGGCACGTCTAGACCTGTTTGTCTTCACTGCAAAGCGGGCTTTTCCAGCATGGACCGCCTTAAGAGACACCTCCTCATGATGCACCCGGAAGAGGGACAGCAAACCAGCTCCCATACCGCTCCGGAAGAGCTTCCCGCGCAACACCGACGCGAAGAAGTACTACAGTGGGAAGTTCCGCTTTCCGTAGCCTCTGAAAAGGACACACTGTGATTGAACGGCGGTTGTAATAAGATGAACGGACCCCAACGCAACCACCAGCAAGGAAGGCGCAGGCATGCAGTGCAGAAGTGCGTTGGTTGTAATGCCCACATGAGCGAAATAAAGGCACGTAACAAACTGCGGTGTGCAGAACTGATGTTTTCTTCTGTGGTACGGGGAGTATTTATAGACGAGTAGAAAGCATTTCGAAGCCCAGCGTAATCTGTCAGAGCCTGCATGTTGTCCAGATAAACGCACAGTGAACCCTCCATAACACGCTAGCTTGTTCGCAGGCGCATTTCAACCGCCGAGGTGGCTCAGCGGTTATGGCGCTCCGCTGCTTAACCGAAAGACGCGGGTTTGACCCCGGCCGCGGAGGTCTAATTTCGATGGAGGCGAAATTATATAGGCCCGGCTACTGTGCGATGTCAGAGCACGTTAAAGCACCCCAGGTGGCTGAAATTTTTGGACTCTTTTACTGCGACGTCGCTCATAGCATCAGTCCATGACACGCGCGTTTCTCTCAGGTGCGGCTTGTTCTACATTTAAGCCGCAATGAACAGTGGCTGACTTCTCGTGTGACAGGCATTGTGGGCGACAGACTTAGCGCGCGTAAGCGAGCCGTTTTATCAGCATACCTCGATTGCATATCTCTAGCACGGCAGAATTTGGCATTGCAGCCAAAGTGCAAGGACACGATTCCATGAGTTCACAGCACAGGGTTCGCTTTGTCATAGGACACGATAGCGCTGCACGACAAGCTTTGCAATTAATCTTTCATTTATTAGCATTGTTACTTAGAAAAAAAAATAGTCCAACCGAAGCAATGGTTGCTTTTGACGGCATGCTGAAGCTAGGATCAAAGACGAGCTATTTAGCAACGCGTTAGAGCCTGAGTAATCAACCACTTTCACGTGCTGCCTGTTGACTGAACTGAAAAGCGGTCTATGTCGGTGTATGTGCTAAAAAATCTATGTTCAACGCTGATGTTTCAGCGAACAGGCCAGCACATTAGGGATGGCTCTCTGCAGTTGCCCCGACTACAGGGACGCGCTGTTAGATAGCGCTGACAAATAGTTTTGGGATTGTTTCCATGGTCTCAACACTTTTGTGACAGCTGTATGTCAGATGTTATGCGAGCATGAATTAAGAAACATGTGCCGGTTCTGTCGAGTTTCTAATTTACTGAAAAATGCACATTTATTAACTGTGCTACAGAGAACGATGGTTGTCGGCGGCCCTATTTGAGTTGTTGTGCTTTCAAAAAAAGTTTCGCTTCCGCAAGGACTTACACAACTGTGTCACACCCTTCAACCGTATTCCCTCGTCGGCAAACATAGGTAAGTAAATAAATGGACACACTAATACGATCCCGAATAAACAACTGCTAAACATCCGTATTTCATAATGTTATTTATTGCGTTTTACACGACTGGCTTGAAATCTGCGAAAGGGCGTCTGTGCACTAGACCCTAGAGCGCGCAATGCTCCCGTAATCCGGAGAATTCAGGCTTTTTGATCCAGCTCGCTTTGTGCTTAATTTATGGCGTCATGTTCTCTGCATTCGCGCCCTTTTCTTGCTCGGAATTTATTGCTCGATGGTGTTGTCGTTGTTCATAACTTCACTAGCCAATGTTTCGTTTCGTAGTTGCGTTACTTGGTTCGGAATTTTATGCTCGGTGTACTTTTTGCGCATACATACTCTCTTTCACGTGTATGCTGTCATGCTGTGTTGTTCAGAAAGTGACGTTTGTTGCCTTTGCTTTCGCGCCTAAATGAAATAGTCCAGGAGAAGTCATTGACCGCATTCTGGTGATTGCTATCACAGACGCTCCAGACACTCGTGTAATAAAATGATGGAAGATGATCACCGGCGTACAGATCCATAATTATTTAGTTTGTTATCTCATGTGCCTGTATGAAGTCTGAGTCTAGGTATTTTTGTCACATAGTTTAACATTCAGTACTGGTTCTTCTCTCTGAGCCTAATCTGAGACCGGCTGTTCAAATTACTCATTCTCACAGTGTTTTCAGTGTGTCTGCGCAAATATCGCTAAAAGGTGTACATGGCTTTGAAATTTCAGTGCAATGCATGCCGCATACCTTTGTTTTGTTTAATATACTTCGAATTCTGCTAACTCGTTGTGTCCGTGAACATTTGTAAAATGATTCTGTTTGCGAGATTCCGACCAAGTCAACAACCGTACGGTTTTGATTGGCGAAAAAAAAAAATAAAGCGGCGCTCAGCGCCATGGAAAAAGTAATTATCTATTTATTCGTTTCCTTACTGAAACTGCCAACTGTAAATGCGTTGCAGTGTGAACGTATATGAATCGAAAGTACGGTACAATGTAATCAGAGGCAATGAAATAATTGAACACATGCACATTATATTTTCTCCGCAATATTACATCCACAGTATGAGTTATAATTTCAAAGGTAGTTTGTGACTGGCCTGTATGAAAATAATGAAGACATTTGATGAATATGGGTATTAATGTGTTTCGCCGGTGCTGTGAAGAATTTTCGAAGGCACATTTTCTTTTAGACACGGTATTAGTATGTTTTTCTGACATATGGGACAACGTTATCGCAGGCCAAGCAGTAATCATAATTTTATGTCGCGTAGAACGCTCTCTGCGGCTAGTTCAAGATCCGGGGCTTGCTTAAAATAAGTACAGTTAAAGTCTTGTGACGACCGCCTTTTGAAAAGCAGTATTTCTGTAATTAAGTAATTGTTAGCAATTAAAATCTCATGATGGGGCAGATGTAACCAGACTCGTGAGCTTTTAAATGTGCGGCAAAGCATTTCCATGCACTTCTTAGTTCTCCCAACTTTTCGACTAACACCCAGTGACACACATTGGAAAGGCCAAGGCTCTGATTTACCCAACCTCCTTCGAGAATCTCTCACTTTCTTGTTCAGTGGACGTAGCCCAGCACACTGTCAACAGCATAAATTCGAGGAAGAGACATTTCATCAAATTTATGGTGACCAAATTAGCATCCTTTTGAGGTTCGACTGAAGAAACAAACAAGGAGGTCAGGAAAATTTTAAACTCGTGTTTCCGGAGGATATGCAGGATGCGAATTGGATTGCCAAAATAATTGACTACGGGATTCCCCATTTCAGGTGTTTATATCCGGTCACGAGGAATGAATAAAGCACTGCACCTAAAGAAAGTAACGAGAAACAGAAGAGGGAAGAAAAAAACAGTGCAGTGGTATTTTTGGAAGAGTTGAAGAATATGACGACGAAACCGAAAACGAGGCGGAAGTAGAAGAAAATGAATTGGGCGTATAAAAGGAGCGGTACTGACGTGGACAGGAGGAGGAAGGTTTTAGGTATGGACGTTGGCGCACAGCCGTCAGCTGCTGCAGGTGGTGTTCGACCGCGAGACCTACTGAGCATGCGTGGTGTCCGACGGGTGATCCCCGGTCCCGTACATCACGACACTGACCCCGCCTTCGGAACGCGGGCCCTGTGTCAACGCCTCCGCAACGACGACTCAGCCAGCGGCTCTTGCTACCTCATACACCTCGCCACCGCCCCGAGGACGATTCAACGCTGACATCCAGCTAAGGCGTCACGGCAGCACCGACTCCCTTCACCTGACTCCCTTCATCCCGCGTCTTTCGGGCCAGGAGCCGAGAGACATAACCACTCAGCCACCACGGCGGCGCCGGGGGTCTGTAGAGTAAGCTACTATCACAACCATGGGAATTAATGGCAATGGGCGGGGGCGAAAATGGCACTTGAGTCTTCAAATCGCAGCGCCTTGTCGTGCCAGTGTTCGCACCTCAACTTCCCATGTCATTTTGTTGAATTCAACCTCATCAGTTGGGTTTACCCTTGGTAAACTATGCCTTACATGCTTGCAAATATTTAATATATTGCTTGTTACTGGCTTTGATAGCTTGGTATAGTGTCTTGTTGAGCTGTTCATTCATTTATTTATTTGTACATACTGCGAGCCAGAACCTTGGCCAAAGCTGCAGGGACACACAAATATAAAAGCGGTAAAATCATTAGCCGCAACAGCCACAAGTCATTTAAAGGACAAAAAGTCCAACATTCATCACAACGCCAACACTAGGAGCCGTACAAAAATCCTCAGAATCTTTCACAAAATATTGCACTCCGCAACAGTATTCAGGAAAAAACAGATCTGAACCCATTGGTTGTTGTGAAAGTTGGGGCTAGGGATTGCTGATGTACATGTCGGTATCTTCATATATCTATTTAGTTATGTTCAGAAAAAGAAAATTTGAACCGCTGCCTTCTTTCCAGTTTGGCTATCACAAGTTTTTTTGTAATATATTGTGGAAGCGGATTAATGCATTACATTAGGGCACATTCATCCTTTTTTCTTTGATGATAACATGCTGTCTTGTATGTTTCATTATGTGCAGATGCCAGTTGTCAATGAGGTACCAGACGGCTCAGAAGTGCTCCTGTCAAGGGAGGACAGCCTGCCTGAAGGAAGCAGCAGACACGACCTCTTACAAATTGCGACCAGCTCCCCCATTTGCAGTGCCAGTGCTGTAGCACCTGTACTGCAAAGCACAGCCAACAGCACCGGCGACACAAGCAAAGCCTGTGCTGGCGCAAGCAGCAGTGCCGGTGCTGGCGCAACGCCAATTGAAAAGAATCCCAGAAGAGCCAACACAAACGACAAGGATCTGCTATAGAGAACCTAGTTGCCCTCAATAAAGGAGAGAGCGAGGCAGCACCAAAGGCCGATCGCAAGGCACACAAAATGAGCAGGAAAATGGTGCTCTTTCAGAAGGAAGCAAATGCCATCAATGCAAGCATGGTGCATCGCTTGCAAAAGTTCTAGACAACAGAGAAAATAATGACTCGCTCAATAAAGAGTGATCAAAATAAGACCTGGAAGTTATTGAATTTTCTATGATATTAGAGCGTGTGATGAGATGAGCTCAGATCTTTTACAGCTGAAAGTTTTGTATTGTGATTTAAACAATGATTTCTGTTGTGCGGGTTGGCTACCGTCGTAGCTTGCAGTATTAGTTTTAACAGAGCACATGCATACACTACAAGGGTACACAGCTGGAAGTGCAGTGATCAAACAAATCTGTTGCAAGTACATTGCTGCTGGTCACGCAGTAACACTAAACCTGCTTCTCCACTCAGAACCACTGGCTGTTGCATGCTCACCTGGAACTGTTTGGTACAAGGCTGATATTTTTCTTGCAACGTAACTGATTTTTTGTAGGGGACGTGATAGAACAGCGGGGAATACTGACAACAGCAAAATAGTAATGACATGAAATTGTTCACAGAAAACGTACTTTGATTTAACGAGTTGGGATGCGAATGTAATAGAATTTATCACACAGTGATTCTCTCGAAGGTCTCACCATTGAGCCACATTTACATCACTTTTTTGTGTTTGCTTTGTGTGTGGATGATGTGTGCAAAAATATGCAGCTTCCACCTGTGACCGACATGATTCCGTCACCTTCATGACCAAAAATAAAATGTTTCTGGCAACTATTGCTTAATCATCGACCAGATATAAATAGTTCACTGTAATATGATTGTAAGCACGAAAAGATTTTTGGTCAGAGGCATCCGCTTCCACTGGGCTAGCATCAGGTGCATGCAACAGCCTTGAGGAAAAATATGGTGATACATAGGGGGCCTTTATGGGAAACATCTTTATAGTGAATGCATTTAATTCCCTATACTGCTTTCAGAATAAAGTTGAATGGCGCTAAGGAACAAACACAGGAAGACACAGAGACAGAAAAAGCGCCACTTATGTACCTTCCTGGGTTTGTTCCTATGTGCCATTCAACTTTATGAAAAACCAACTAGCCCAACCGCAAGTACTTCTGCTTTCAAAAGTAGGAGTGCAAGACTAAAAGCTTGTACTGCTTGACAAGGTACCAAGAAGTTTCTGATTGGCAATGTGGCCAGACGACGACCAGTTATACACGCAACTCATAAGCAAACAGCAAGTGACAGAATAGCAAGCAATATGCAGACCATGTGACTCAGAGACAACAATGAAAACTGTAGTACATTGGCAATGAATGAGCAACATAAACGGCAGTGCTCTACAAGAATGAATCATATAAAAATGGAAGGCTGATGCTGGCATTTTACTATTGTCTTCGAGCAAAATTGTTTGAAGAAAGAGATTTGTCTCCAGGAAATAATGAAATCTTCATTATCAGTTAATTATAGACGGTTGCTTGTTGGTGAAGATTTGTTTTTCATAAGGAGTACTAGTAGTTGGTACGAACCACTTCGTTTGTAGCTGATCAAGAACTAACAATCAACATTAGTTATATAATGCAAGACTATTTTTTGAAAGCCTGGCCACGACGGCGGCTTTTAGATGGAGGTGTAAAGCAAGACACTCGTGTACTGTGCAATGTCAGTGCATTTTAATGAACCACAGGTCTTCAAAAATTCCGCAGCCCTTCACTACGACATCACTAATAGCCCAAGCCGTTTTTGAAAGTTAAACCCATAAACCAAACCAAACCTATTTTATAAAGCAAATGTAGGTTACGAAAATTACACTAGTTGTAGCCCTCATAACCATTTAAGCTGAGCCGAACCCAGAGTCTGCTCCTTGAATAATGTGTGTGTAGCTCTGTTCAGGGCTGTTCTCTCTCGGTAAAGGTGTCCTTAGCTGCTCTTGAGTTTTTCAAGGACTGGGTTCTAGCTCAATGCAAGATGCTTGGACGGGGCGTTCCCGATGGACACACCTGACGTCTCTTCCCAGTTGCTTGTGCGCACCGGCTGAGGTCGAATTTCACAACACACCAAACCAGATTGAATCGCAGTGGTCACTGAGCTGCTCACAAATGTTGTGCAGCACACAAGCAGCACGGATCACATAACTGATATTATGGATGTCACACTCAATGCGCATCAGCACCAATCTTAAGCGTGCCTTGACACGCCCAAAAGCATTTTCAACTACACGTCTATCACTCGGCAGCCGGTAGTTAAAGGTCTGTGAGCGCGGCCCAGAGGCACCTGGAAAGGGAACAGCTTCATCAAGTGAGTCTGCAAGGGGAAAGGTTGATCACCAAGAAGAATTGTGCCAACTTCCGCACTTCCAATGACTTTTGTTTCTCCTCGTAAAAGCTCACTAGCCGGAATAGCTGACATTCGAGACTTCTGAAACACTGCTGCGTCATTGTTCCTACAAGGGCTCCCAACATTCATGCACAGGAGCCTGAATGTGCGGTCGACGACAGCAAGTAGGATGACACAGTACAACCCCTTATAATTGTGTTAGTCAGCAGCTTCTTGTTTTGGGCGGCACATCTCGATATGACAGCCATCCACTGCACCGACACCTTGAGAGAAGCCACAGACTGCTTTGAATATACATAGGTGACTAAAGCTGAGCTCGTGATGGGAAATGCACAAATCATGCTTCCAAGTACTCCGCAACCACGCCGCAAAATTCGGGAATTAAAAAATATCTAACGGAGTGACTGCTGTGAATTTACAAATGTGCTCGTGAATTTCAGCTGGCGCTGGAAGTGCACAAATTGTGCTTCCAACTGCCCCACAACTACGCTGCAAAATTCGTGAAATATTAAAGTAACTGACGCAGTGCTCGCGCCAAACAAGTTGGCAGCAGCCGGCTCTTCTGCTGATGTTGCAAGGCGGTACAAGCCGATCGCAACGCGTTTCTCCAGCGGAATCGCTTACCGCATGTAGGTATATTGCCGGCTCGTGCTTCCACAAACAGCTACCATGTACCGGATTGTGCCGCGGTTTATAAGTTTTCTTGGAGTCCGCTGTCCGGATGGTGCGGAAGCGTGGTCTCGTACCACGAGTCTGGGCGCGGGTACGCCGACAGATTTCTCTCACGGACGGACAGGTGCAACGCCGCCGCCACAAAAAGCTTCGGCCGCCCCCGGCATCGCTTCCTCGTCTCTTCAAGCAAGATAATTTCAGCGGTCAGCGCCAGCATCTGCACGCGCAGGCGTTGTAGCGCTGCCTGATGCGTCCCCACAAACGCAGCCCAAAATTGAGTGTCGCCCTCCTTCGCGACAGGCCTGCTAAGGGCCAACATAGGCTTAACACACAAGACGTCCGAAGGATCTTAACTACACAAACAAATGGGCAGTGCACAGCCCTCACTGTGAAAGAAAAGTCACGAAAATAAACAAAGATAGTAGCGAGCAAGCGAGCAGTGATGCGCCGCAGTGAGCAGTCACGGGAAAAAAATGATAAACTAGCCAAAGCGCCGTCGGCTACGAAGTCGACTGTGATCATTGTTTATAACTTGTTTTAAAATTTGGCTATCGACAGCACATGCACAAAGAAAAAAGTTCTTGAGCAGGCCTTGGCACAAGAGACAACTTTTTTCCTCTTATGTGTTACTTTCATCGTAGCCTTGTTTAATATTACGCCTCAGTAGGTGACTTTTGAACTTCACTGAGGACGGACGGACGGACGGACGGATGGATGGATGGATGGATGGATGAAAGGATGTATAATGCTGAACACTTTAAATCGGGTGGTGGTTCAAGCCACCTAGCCATGACTTGTAAAATTTTACTCTTGTCTTGATTTTAGCCGCCAATCACATACACCCTCGCTTGGTTACTTACCTCCTTTAAATCAACTTTCCCTTCGCTGTCCTTAAACCCCAATGCCTTCAATAAATCAGACCCACTTCTTTCCACTGTAGGGTGAAGCCCTTTACAGAAAATATCAAATGTTAAGCCGTTTCCCCCTCCTCTCCGCACGCAACGCACAAAGTGTCTATCTCATGGTACCTGACCCCATATGTCTTATGGCGAATTCCAATCGCATGCCCGGAGCGGTCTGCACGCTCTGTGACAGAGCGCCTGAATCCGGCGGAGAGCGCGAGACCTGAAATTGCGATTGGAGTACACTTGCTCTGGCAAGAGCATGTAGGCGGTGCTCGCGAACTGCTGGAGGAAGTACCCGGCATTCCTTGCGCTTGCCCGCGCTTTTCGCGCGCGTCGTCGTCTGCTTTTCGACCGTTGCTGCAAGAGGTGAAGACTACACCCACTGCCTTTCGAGATGGAGGTGACGCCTGAAGTTTATGCTGTGCTGTCAGCCATTTTTGCGCAGCCGAGCGCTGACACGCACGGTAAGAGTTCTTTGACACTTTTATTGTAGAAAACAGTCGCGGTTCACCATTTTCATTCTTCCTGAGCAGAGCTGTAACTGCACGACTTTGAGTTTATGATGAGATCGATGCACGTTGCATGTTTTCGGGAGTAGTTTGCACGTAGTCATTCAGTCCACTACATCATTTGTATCAGGAACTCGTACCACGGTTTCATTAAAATTGTTTTGTACATTTCAGCTCACGCAAGCAGCTGTAGTGAGGACGACAAAAGAGAAGGGCTTCCCAGTCAAGGTAATTTTGGCGCGCTTTTTTAATCAGTAAAACAATATACGCAGTTAAGTTTGCAACTACTCTCTTGCTTTGCACGCGCAATATACGTGTATTGAATTTTTTACAGAAGCGGCTGGGGGAAGTGAAAGAAAGAGTAATCGCGGTGAGTATGCACACATTATTTCTAAAGATTTTCAATTCAGGTATAATAATAAAATGGTTCCCACGCCCTTTTTCGTTCTTGAGAAGCATTTTTTTGCGGCTCAATTCTTGAAAAAATCGTTTCCTGAGGAAAATACGCGTAATAACCGGACACCGTATTAAGGAGTGTGCACTGTGCGTGTTTCTCGAAAACATGCAGGGTCATTGAGTGTGTGGTTTCCAGCATATTGGCACCACTTCCGCGGTCTGCCCAGCTTTCCTTACACCTGTACATACGTCAGACAAATGCCACAGAGTCCTCCAACAGCGAAAGGCTTTGACATGCTCTTTACTCGTCCAGAATCATTCCCTCTATCAGCGAAGAAAATTGCCGGGCTTAATTGCGACGTTTGCAGTGTTTTTCTTTATTTCGTTCATTCTCACTTTCTAACAAAGCACTTCTCCGCTGCCTTTCTTTAGGGGGTCCCCATACGGCTTCGTCTTTGGTGATTGTTTTATTGCGGTTCGTATTTTTCAGTCCATCCGCAGAGGAAGCAGACGTGCATGGTGTCAATCATTTTGGATGGTATGTAAGCCCATGTCACGGTGCGTGCTGTGCTGGTTATAGTGGCGGCTGCACTTCCTAGTTTTGTATTTTTCCGCATGGCTGTGGTTCAGGAACCTGTTCCGGAGCTGCATGCAATGCGTTGCGGCGTCTCTCCTCCGGATGTCTCTGCATGCGCCTGTTAAGGTGGTCCTTCCGGGAAAAGCCCTTTCTGCATCGAGGACAAAGAAATGACGAAGACCTGCCACCAGTAGACGGCTCCTCTTCGCAGTGACACTTGAGGATAAAATCTCGTCTGAAGCGAAGCTCGCTATCGCCGCACCCGCAGAGATTCTACCCATAGTTGACCAGATGCTGTCGATGTATGAAGATTTTCTCGCAGTCTTCGCACAGGAAAGGCCGCTCGCCCGTGTCGGTCGTTGCGTGCATGATGAAATGGCCTCTGGCAAAAGAAAAGAAAACAGGAAGAGGAAAATTGACACACTGAGCAAGACAGCGTCATCGCTGGCTAAGGGTAGGAAGAGCTAAATAATCATTCCATGCTACAAACTCCACAGGAGACAGTTTACTTGTATGTATTAGCTTTTGCGTGGCTGCTCCATCTGGCTTTGCAGCCAGTTGCAGCAGTGGCCACTACTATGTTGCAGCATTATGAAGCATTTATTCAGCGCTTAGAAAAGCACAGGTTCATTTTCATGTGTGAGATAAAACAAAATATGATACCGACATGCACTGCTGCTTCTAAATCGCCAAAATATGTAGAGCGCTGAATTTTATTGCGACTGTACGACTTCGCAGCGACGCGGAATGCGGAGAAGTGAACACACTATTCTCCCATTCGCTTTCATGTGCAGCGAACCTAGTGGTGCCTCTCTATCAAGGAAACGGCGCTACTTCACTACTGGTTTCTGGGCGGACATCCCCATTAGTGCATGCCGGTGCATCTCCGTAACGACGTGAACTGTCGCGGAAGTGAGAGCGCTGTTTGAATCACTAGTTCGTTTTGAAAGAAGAGGAAAGGTAGAACAGATTCGTCGTAAAATGCAAACACATGCAATCAGAATTAAAAGCGAATTTGCCTCTTGAGCGAACAGAAGACCAAGTAATCACACTCATCACCCTATCTAGAGAAGCCAAATGATTGAAAACGCTTGCTACTGCGGGTGGATGTATACGCAAGCTGTGCCAAAGAGCGCCAAAATTTACCTAATGCTCGTTTCAGTGTAAACACCGCTTTTGGTGACCTATGCGAATAATAAATACCAAAGTGCAGTGTACAGTAAAACTTCGGCTTACTTGTTGTCGGTGGAGTATGGCGGCAAGATGCAGCTGTGCTTTCCACGTAGCCTCAGCCGATGCTCGAACAGCCTGTGCTCTTCCAAAACTTCTTTAGGTGATGCGGGTGAACTGTTTCCATGCTCGGTGAGCAAACGGCCTCCAGTACGATCTAACTGACTAATAATATTTTACCGCTCTTCCATCGCAGTCTACAAGTTTAAAGGCCAATCATACAAGGCGGGCGTAGGATGATAGAAGGCGGGCAATTGCGGTCGCCACAGTCTGATTTTTCGCGTTATACTTAGTAAAGTTACCTGTATCCTGTTACTGCCAGAAGTGCACACGTGGGGAAGAGAAAAGAACAGCAGACGGTCAAGATGATATACTATATAAATAGTTTCCAATCTTTCACGGTCGTGTTTCCCCATTTTCAGTTAGAAATTCTTTCAAGGCATGAGCGCTTTGTGTCGTTCTATGTTGGGTTGTGTATTGCGTCATCAAAATCGCGACCGCTGGTTTAACGCCTCAGCACTCCAAGTTACAGTGTGACTAAAACTAAATTAAAAGCAATATCTTTGAGCAAATTTTGAGCATTAATCTTCCCACATGATATTTGTAATGACTAAGTGAACTGATCTATGCGAACAAGATAACTGAATGTTTAGACGTCCCAAACTATTGGGATACTGCTTATAAATTCTCATTGTAAGAAAAACATGAGGACCACTCAGCACTCCCACACTTCGTTGCCATCGCTGGTGGCTAGAGCGGGAACCTCGGGCTGAATATGCTGCCTCCAGGTGGCTGTCTTGTCTTGGTGGGAAATGAGTCCAGCCTGTGTCGGTCGACGTGACCAATCAATAAATTCACTCTTAAGTTGGTGGAGGTGCCACGATCATCACATCGAACGCTGGACTGGAGAACAGCAGTCGCGAGGTTCCCGTTAATAATGCGAAGAGCCGGGAGCCCCCCGTCCGCTTCCACCTGTCACCTGTTCAGGCACTTTACGCGAATAAAACCCCGTTATCTTCAGTGGAATCTGCGACCATGATGTGGAAGACAGGATTTCAGCCTCCGAATGCATGAGCCAGCACAACAAGTGGGATGAGGCAAGTTTTTTTCTGTTTGGTTATTCAGATCGTAATTCAGATAGGGCGATGACTACCCGCCCCGAGCAGACATTTTCGCTTACCACTTCCAGCACCTCGCTACACACTGTAAACTGCTGTTCCCTTCCGAGAACAATGAACATTCCGTTTGATTTGCCCATAATAGATTTTAAACTCGCCGTTCTGGTGTCTGACTAACGCATTGATCATATCTTCCAGTTATCTCAAGAGTGAGTTAGCAAGACAATGTCATCAGCGAAACTAAGATTACTAAGTCATACATCATTAACATTTATCCCCAACTGTTCCAAATCCAGGCTCCTGAATACCTGGTGTAAACAGGCGGGGGTTAGAATTGACGAGATCGTGTCGCCCTGTCTGATACCGATATTTATTGGAATTTTATTGCTGACGTTAAGGAGCACTATGGTAGCTTAGCAGTAGTTATAGACATCGTCTAGTAGATATTGCCGTACTGGACTTTAACTTCTGCTTATATGGTGGAACATGGTGGCTTTGGCGTTCCATGTAGGATGACCGTAAATGCCCATATACCCAGCGGAAGATTGAAGGGAGCGCTTCGGAAAAGTAAAAATGTAGTCCGCCTCCGCTTTAATCACATTCGCGCACAAAAGAGATTTTTACTTTAATGTAGGGACGTTTATGGCTGCAACGGCCACAAACATTAGTTCTCGAACAAGAAATGAAGACGTTTTACAACGTGAGAGTGTCAATGAGCAACAAAAGCGTCCATCATGAATTTTCGAACAGAGTTACGCTATTACAAAACCAAACCTGAGCTAGTCAAGTTACGAAAAACGAAAGCACCATCATGAGTTATTTTCCGAAGCGGAAAACAGCTTGAGAATGGCGAACATAGGGGAAAGAATTTCGAGCAACGGAAACTGTATCAACAAACAAGTCTTCTGCGGACAACAGAATAATTGCGCGCTCGGAGTCCAGTGCACTGATGTCATACTGTGGATATAAAGTCAGCCCTCTAAATTGTTCTGTGGTTCGTGTTTCTCAGTTGAACCGCGGAGGAAGCGCACGTGCATGGCGTCATTGATTCTGGATGGTGTATAAGTCCATATCCATGGATGACATACAAGGCTGCACTTCCCAATTTTGTATTTCTTCTCTTGGCTGTGGTTCGGGAATCTGTTCCGGAGCTGCATGCCATGAGGTGTGGCGTCTCTCCTCCAGATGCGTCTTTAGGTGTGTGTTAAAGTTGTGCTTCCGGGAAAAGCCCTTTCTGCAGTGCGGACAAACAAAAGACGAAACGCTGCCACCGGTAGAGTGCTGCTCTTTGCAGTGACGCTTCCTGTCGGAATCTCGGATGAAGCGCACCCCGCATTCGTAGGTTTCCTCTTCTGAGTGGCCCAGCTTGTGGTCGACGAGATGCTTTCGCTGTATGAAGCTTTTACCGCAGTCATCGCACTGGAAAAGCCGCCTGCCCGTGTGGGTCAGTGTGTGCCTGATGAAATTGGATCTGGGAAAAGAAGGCAACAGAAGGAGGAGGATTGACAAACTGAGCAACACAGCATCACCGCCGGCGTAGGGGACGAAGAGCGAAATAATCAGTCCATTGCACAAACTCCACACGAGACAATGAACCTAGATGCATTAGCGTTTACATGGTTGCGAAAGAAGCGTATTGCAGCCTGTTGGAGCAGAGACCACTGCCACGATGCAGCATCATGAAGGTTTGTTCAGCGCTTAACAACGCATTTCACTTATTTTACATTAAATATGCGAGAAAATAACAAAATAAGATACATGCATTGATGCTTCAAAATCGCCGAAATATATAGCGCGCTCAATTTCATTGCAGACCACTGTACTTCCCAGCGACAGGGAATGCGTACAAGGGAACACACTATTCGCCGATTCGCTGTGATGCGTAGCGACTCTAGTAGTGCCCCTCTGTATAGGAAACGGGCGCTAATTCAACAATTGTTTCTAGTCGGGTCTCCCCATTAATGCATGTCCATGCGTCCCCGTAACGATGTGAATCATTGCGGAAGTAAAAAAGTTGTAGGAATCACTAGTTCTATTTGAAAGAAGAGAAAAACTATAAATAACAGCTTCGTCGTAAAATACGAAGATATGCAATAAGATTTAACAGCGCATTTTTCTCTTCAACGAAAATAATACCGAGCTATCACACCAATCCCCCTGCTTAGATCAGCGAAATGCCTGAAAAAGATTCCTACTACGCCTGTGTTTATAGGTAGACGTGTGCCAAAGAGCAAAACATTTGTTGATATTCGCTTCAGTCTAACGCAATCACTGTTCGGGTCCTATACGAAAAATCAATAGCAAAGCGCAATGCAGTGTCAAACCTCGCCATACTTGTCGTCGCTGGAGTAAGGGCACAAGGAGCAGCTGCACTTTCCTCGCAGCCTCACCGTACGCTCGCTGAGCCGGTGCTCTTAAAAACCTCCCGTTCTGAGCAGAGCCCACCGCTCGTACCGCTGGGGAACACCGTGTTAAAGCGGGTGAACTGTTTTTATTCCCGGAGAGCGAACGACCTCGAGTAAGAAGATCTATAGGACAAGGAATAGGTGACGGCTCTTCCATCCCAGCCTGCTGATCACCACAGGCGCACGAACTTGCTTAAAATCAGTTGCTGGGCGAGTTGGTACTTCATGCTAACATTCACAGCGCAAGACGAACACGGACACGAGGGGAGACACCACAAAGTGCCGACTTCAACAAAAGTTTATTGCTGTGCGAGCGACTATATATGGTGTACAGCGAGCATGCGCAGCAACGAAAAGGTACAATCATGAGTATCTGGTAGCGGCGCCACATCGGAAGCGAACACATAATTTTCTGCACACGACAAAAACAAAAAGCTAAAAAACCTAAAAACCAGTACGCGCACAAGAACGTCGAAGCCATAATACTCATTCCGAAATTCGCAAGATATGACGCTCCTTATCAATTAACAGCAATGATGGAGTGCTGACACAGTGATCCCTTTTTTTTTGCAATCTCTCCAGCCTCAGCAATCTCCCTGGCTGTTTTGCTTATGTACTTGTGCAGGATGGTGGTTCCTCCCAAAAAAGGACCACGTTCCTTGCACTTTTGGCAATCACGGCAGTGTATGCCGAGATGACGAGATGCCCCGATGACGCTGTTGTTATGTTCCATGAGCCTCTCGTTGAGGCACCTGCCTGTTTGGCCAATGTAGGCTCGTCCGCAGGGCAATGGAATCGAGTACACCACGTTTCTCGCGCACTTCACAAATGGCTGCCTGTGCCTAACAGCGCAGGAATTGCTGACAGAGACGGCGGAATTCACCTTTTTGTATAGTTTAGAGAGTTTCTCAGGTGCGGAAAGACCACATGAACACCTGCTCTTTTTCCTATTTTTTTAAGCTCGTGGGTGATGGTGTGCATGTAAGGCAATACCGTCATATTCTTTCTCCAATCTCTGTGAGCTCCGTCTTGGTTACGAATCACTTCCCTGCTCTCTTTGAGCAAGCTCTCTGCAACCGCTAACAAGAGCGTGCCTGGATAGCCAGAGCTGCTCAACCTGGTCACCTGGTTAAGGAACGCAGACTCCAGTCTATGCTCGCACGATTTCTCGAGAGCACTGCAAAAGCATGACTTAACAATGGCACGTTTCACTAGTTTTAAATGGGCTGAACGAAAAGGAAGAACAGGTTTGTTTCCTCGCGGTTCATAAGCCCAGCACACATGGTCAGCAGAAAAATAAATACCCAAGTCAAGAAATGTGATGAATCTGTTCACGGCCAGTTCATGCGTCAAGATTACTGGTTGAAGGCATTCAGAAAACAAAGACAGAACACTGAACAAGTTTGCCTGATTGGACATATCTTCTGTGCCGGTGAAAACGAGAAAATCATGCACATATCTGAAGATGCCTACAACACTGGACCCTTCACTTCTACGCTTCAATTCCCGGTCCCGCTCCGCTAGAAAAATGTCGCTCAGAACAGGAGCAACGCAGGAGCCAATGCATATTCCGTTTTTTTGAGTGACAATGGTGCCTTCCCAAACTGCGAATGTTGACTTAAGGTAAGTTGAAAGCAATTCCAGGAAATTATCGACAGATAAACCACTACTGTTTTGAAACGGAATCACCCCATGTCTGTCTATGCAGTTTCTTACACTGGTCAGTAAGCTGTCCTGCGGGAACGAATAATAAAGGTCTTTAATGTCTACTGTGAAAGCCGACAGGTTCGCCTTGGGCCTGTCCTTAAGAAATCGGATCACCTCGTCAGAGTTCTTCACCTTGAAAGGGTCGTCAACGGTAAGAGAATTTAAATTTTGCTGCAGAACCTTGCAAGCGACTTCTGCCAAGTTCCATTTTCAGACGTAATTACCCGCAGAGGGCAGTCCACTTTATGAGTTTTTTCAGCAAAGAAAAGGTCCAAGCTTACCTTTTCCGCCTTGTCTATGGATTTAACAAGCTTATCCAAATTCAAGGAGCTGCATAACCTTTTTGCCGCACTCTTTACACGCTCTAGACGTACGTCATTTCTTCTATCGAACACCGAGTACACAGCTTCCTCTGCTCTCGCTTTATACATGACCTCCGAAAGCACCACAAAGCCCCCTTCCTTGTCGGCGGTAAGGAGTGCTAAGGAATTATCCCGCAAATAAGAGATTTCTCTGGATGGGCAATCTATGAGGCTTGATTTTACACCGAAATATAACATCTACACCCTCCGAGAGGCATCTCCCATCCTCCGACCCAGAGGCAAGACTTGACACCTCCCTCACCATGGCCAAATGTTCCGCGGTTGTCTTCCTTGGCTCCACAGCGAAACTGGGTCCGCAGCTGAGCACTTGTCGCACATAAGACGGTAGCTGGACATCATCGACGATGTGGACAGCATTCCCGTGAACCGGCACCCTTGGTGGAAGCATCCTGCGAAGCGAACGAAGCGCTTGTTGCCATAGAAATTCCGTCGTCCTGTCAACTTCGAGGGAGAGTTTCCGCCAACGGAAAGCAGCACTCGCAGGGCTCACGCCTGAGGCAGACCACAACCGAAGATGGTCTTTGAGGAGACGGGCTTGTCGTTGCCAATCCGAGCGCAAGAGTTTGCACATCCTTGTGCTGTGGTTACTTGGCGGTGCCAAGACGCCGAACTGTGCCACAAGATCGGGAGGGGTTACCCTGTGGCGGATGCAGAAATCGAGTGACCTGGCCTTGCATGAAGCCACCGCTACCAAAGATACAATGCGACATTGGTCGCTGAGAGTGACAGAGCCCTGAGAAAAAAGGAACTTGCTTAAAATCAGTTGCTGGGCGAGTTGGTACTTCATGCTAACATTCACAGCGCAAGGCGAACACGGACACGAGGGGAGACACCACAAAGCGCCGACTTCAACAAAAGTTTATTGCTGTGCGAGCGACTATATATGGTGTACAGCGGGCATGCGCAGCAACGAACAAGTACAATCATGAGCATCTGGTAGCGGTGCCACATCGCCAGCGAACACATCATTTTCTCCACACGACAAAAACAAAAAGCTAAAAAACCTAAAAAGCAGTACGCGCACAAGAACGTCGAAGCCATAATTCTCATTCTGAAATTCGCAAGATATGACGCTCCTTATCACTTAACAGCAATGATGGAGTGCTGACACAGTGATCCCTTTTTTTTGCAATCTCTCCAGCCTCAGCAATCTCCCTGGCTGTTTTGCTAATGTACTTGTGCAGGATGGTGGTTCCTCCCAAGGTGATCCGATTTCTTAAGGACAGGCCCAAGGCGAACCTGTCGGCTTTCACAGTAGACATTAAAGACCTTTATTATTCGTTCCCGCAGGACAGCTTACTGACCAGTGTAAGAAACTGCATAGACAGACATGGGGTGATTCCGTTTCAAAACAGTAGTGGTTTATCTGTCGATAATTTCCTGGAATTGCTTTCAACTTACCTTAAGTCAACATTCGCAGTTTGGGAAGGCACCATTGTCACTCAAAAAAACGGAATATGCATTGGCTCCTGCGTTGCTCCTGTTCTGAGCGACATTTTTCTAGCGGAGCGGGACCGGGAATTGAAGCGTAGAAGTGAAGGGTCCAGTGTTGTAGGCATCTTCAGATATGTGGATGATTTTCTCGTTTTCACCGGCACAGAAGATATGTCCAATCAGGCAAACTTGTTCAGTGTTCTGTCTTTGTTTTCTGAATGCCTTCAACCAGTAATCTTGACGCATGAACTGGCTGTGAACAGATTCATCACATTTCTTGACTTGGGTATTTATTTTTCTGCTGACCATGTGTGCTGGGCTTATGAACCGCGAGGAAACAAACCTGTTCTTCCTTTTCGTTCAGCCCATTTAAAACTAGTGAAACGTGCCATTGTTAAGTCATGCTTTTGCAGTGCTCTCGAGAAATCGTGCGAGCATAGACTGGAGTCTGCGTTCCTTAACCAGGTGACCAGGTTGAGCAGCTCTGGCTATCCAGGCACGCTCTTGTTAGCGGTTGCAGAGAGCTTGCTCAAAGAGAGCAGGGAAGTGATTCGTAACCAAGACGGAGCTCACAGAGATTGGAGAAAGAATATGACGGTATTGCCTTACATGCACACCATCACCCACGAGCTTAAAAAAATAGGAAAAAGAGCAGGTGTTCATGTGGTCTTTCCGCACCTGAGAAACTCTCTAAACTATACAAAAAGGTGAATTCCGCCGTCTCTGTCAGCAATTCCTGCGCTGTTAGGCACAGGCAGCCATTTGTGAAGTGCGCGAGAAACGTGGTGTACTCGATTCCATTGCCCTGCGGACGAGCCTACATTGGCCAAACAGGCAGGTGCCTCAACGAGAGGCTCATGGAACATAACAACAGCGTCATCGGGGCATCTCGTCATCTCGGCATACACTGCCGTGATTGCCAAAAGTGCAAGGAACGTGGTCCTTCTTTGGGAGGAACCACCATCCTGCACAAGTACATAAGCAAAACAGCCAGGGAGATTGCTGAGGCTGGAGAGATTGCAAAAAAAAAGGGATCACTGTGTCAGCACTCCATCATTGCTGTTAATTGATAAGGAGCGTCATATCTTGCGAATTTCGGAATGAGTATTATGGCTTCGACGTTCTTGTGCGCGTACTGGTTTTTAGGTTTTTTAGCTTTTTGTTTTTGTCGTGTGCAGAAAATTATGTGTTCGCTTCCGATGTGGCGCCGCTACCAGATACTCATGATTGTACCTTTTCGTTGCTGCGCATGCTCGCTGTACACCATATATAGTCGCTCGCACAGCAATAAACTTTTGTTGAAGTCGGCACTTTGTGGTGTCTCCCCTCGTGTCCGTGTTCGTCTTGCGCTGTGAATGTTAGCATGAAGTACCAACTCGCCCAGCAACTGATTTTAAGCAAGTTCGTGCGCCTGTGGTGATCAGCAGGCTGGGATGGAAGAGCCGTCACCTATTCCTTGTCCTATAGATATTCTTACTCGAGGTCGTTCGCTCTCCGGGAATAAAAACAGTTCACCCGCTTTAACACGGTGTTCCCCAGCGGTACGAGCGGTGGGCTCTGCTCAGAACGGGAGGTTTTTAAGAGCACCGGCTCAGCGAGCGTACGGTGAGGCTGCGAGGAAAGTGCAGCTGCTCCTTGTGCCCTTACTCCAGCGACGACAAGTATGGCGAGGTTTGACACTGCATTGCGCTTTGCTATTGATTTTTCGTATAGGACCCGAACAGTGATTGCGTTAGACTGAAGCGAATATCAACAAATGTTTTGCTCTTTGGCACACGTCTACCTATAAACACAGGCGTAGTAGGAATCTTTTTCAGGCATTTCGCTGATCTAAGCAGGGGGATTGGTGTGATAGCTCGGTATTATTTTCGTTGAAGAGAAAAATGCGCTGTTAAATCTTATTGGATATCTTCGTATTTTACGACGAAGCTGTTATTTATAGTTTTTCTCTTCTTTCAAATAGAACTAGTGATTCCTACAACTTTTTTACTTCCGCAATGATTCACATCGTTACGGGGACGCATGGACATGCATTAATGGGGAGACCCGACTAGAAACAATTGTTGAATTAGCGCCCGTTTCCTATACAGAGGGGCACTACTAGAGTCGCTACGCATCACAGCGAATCGGCGAATAGTGTGTTCCCTTGTACGCATTCCCTGTCGCTGGGAAGTACAGTGGTCTGCAATGAAATTGAGCGCGCTATATATTTCGGCGATTTTGAAGCATCAATGCATGTATCTTATTTTGTTATTTTCTCGCATATTTAATGTAAAATAAGTGAAATGCGTTGTTAAGCGCTGAACAAACCTTCATGATGCTGCATCGTGGCAGTGGTCTCTGCTCCAACAGGCTGCAATACGCTTCTTTCGCAACCATGTAAACGCTAATGCATCTAGGTTCATTGTCTCGTGTGGAGTTTGTGCAATGGACTGATTATTTCGCTCTTCGTCCCCTACGCCGGCGGTGATGCTGTGTTGCTCAGTTTGTCAATCCTCCTCCTTCTGTTGCCTTCTTTTCCCAGATCCAATTTCATCAGGCACACACTGACCCACACGGGCAGGCGGCTTTTCCAGTGCGATGACTGCGGTAAAAGCTTCATACAGCGAAAGCATCTCGTCGACCACAAGCTGGGCCACTCAGAAGAGGAAACCTACGAATGCGGGGTGCGCTTCATCCGAGATTCCGACAGGAAGCGTCACTGCAAAGAGCAGCACTCTACCGGTGGCAGCGTTTCGTCTTTTGTTTGTCCGCACTGCAGAAAGGGCTTTTCCCGGAAGCACAACTTTAACACACACCTAAAGACGCATCTGGAGGAGAGACGCCACACCTCATGGCATGCAGCTCCGGAACAGATTCCCGAACCACAGCCAAGAGAAGAAATACAAAATTGGGAAGTGCAGCCTTGTATGTCATCCATGGATATGGACTTATACACCATCCAGAATCAATGACGCCATGCACGTGCGCTTCCTCCGCGGTTCAACTGAGAAACACGAACCACAGAACAATTTAGAGGGCTGACTTTATATCCACAGTATGACATCAGTGCACTGGACTCCGAGCGCGCAATTATTCTGTTGTCCGCAGAAGACTTGTTTGTTGATACAGTTTCCGTTGCTCGAAATTCTTTCCCCTATGTTCGCCATTCTCAAGCTGTTTTCCGCTTCGGAAAATAACTCATGATGGTGCTTTCGTTTTTCGTAACTTGACTAGCTCAGGTTTGGTTTTGTAATAGCGTAACTCTGTTCGAAAATTCATGATGGACGCTTTTGTTGCTCATTGACACTCTCACGTTGTAAAACGTCTTCATTTCTTGTTCGAGAACTAATGTTTGTGGCCGTTGCAGCCATAAACGTCCCTACATTAAAGTAAAAATCTCTTTTGTGCGCGAATGTGATTAAAGCGGAGGCGGACTACATTTTTACTTTTCCGAAGCGCTCCCTTCAATCTTCCGCTGGGTATATGGGCATTTACGGTCATCCTACATGGAACGCCAAAGCCACCATGTTCCACCATATAAGCAGAAGTTAAAGTCCAGTACGGCAATATCTACTAGACGATGTCTATAACTACTGCTAAGCTACCATAGTGCTCCTTAACGTCAGCAATAAAATTCCAATAAATATCGGTATCAGACAGGGCGACACGATCTCGTCAATTCTAACCCCCGCCTGTTTACACCAGGTATTCAGGAGCCTGGATTTGGAACAGTTGGGGATAAATGTTAATGATGTATGACTTAGTAATCTTAGTTTCGCTGATGACATTGTCTTGCTAACTCACTCTTGAGATAACTGGAAGATATGATCAATGCGTTAGTCAGACACCAGAACGGCGAGTTTAAAATCTATTATGGGCAAATCAAACGGAATGTTCATTGTTCTCGGAAGGGAACAGCAGTTTACAGTGTGTAGCGAGGTGCTGGAAGTGGTAAGCGAAAATGTCTGCTCGGGGCGGGTAGTCATCGCCCTATCTGAATTACGATCTGAATAACCAAACAGAAAAAAACTTGCCTCATCCCACTTGTTGTGCTGGCTCATGCATTCGGAGGCTGAAATCCTGTCTTCCACATCATGGTCGCAGATTCCACTGAAGATAACGGGGTTTTATTCGCGTAAAGTGCCTGAACAGGTGACAGGTGGAAGCGGACGGGGGGCTCCCGGCTCTTCGCATTATTAACGGGAACCTCGCGACTGCTGTTCTCCAGTCCAGCGTTCGATGTGATGATCGTGGCACCTCCACCAACTTAAGAGTGAATTTATTGATTGGTCACGTCGACCGACACAGGCTGGACTCATTTCCCACCAAGACAAGACAGCCACCTGGAGGCAGCATATTCAGCCCGAGGTTCCCGCTCTAGCCACCAGCGATGGCAACGAAGTGTGGGAGTGCTGAGTGGTCCTCATGTTTTTCTTACAATGAGAATTTATAAGCAGTATCCCAATAGTTTGGGACGTCTAAACATTCAGTTATCTTGTTCGCATAGATCAGTTCACTTAGTCATTACAAATATCATGTGGGAAGATTAATGCTCAAAATTTGCTCAAAGATATTGCTTTTAATTTAGTTTTAGTCACACTGTAACTTGGAGTGCTGAGGCGTTAAACCAGCGGTCGCGATTTTGATGACGCAATACACAACCCAACATAGAACGACACAAAGCGCTCATGCCTTGAAAGAATTTCTAACTGAAAATGGGGAAACACGACCGTGAAAGATTGGAAACTATTTATATAGTATATCATCTTGACCGTCTGCTGTTCTTTTCTCTTCCCCACGTGTGCACTTCTGGCAGTAACAGGATACAGGTAACTTTACTAAGTATAACGCGAAAAATCAGACTGTGGCGACCGCAATTGCCCGCCTTCTATCCTCCTACGCCCGCCTTGTATGATTGGCCTTTAAACTTGTAGACTGCGATGGAAGAGCGGTAAAATATTATTAGTCAGTTAGATCGTACTGGAGGCCGTTTGCTCACCGAGCATGGAAACAGTTCACCCGCATCACCTAAAGAAGTTTTGGAAGAGCACAGGCTGTTCGAGCATCGGCTGAGGCTACGTGGAAAGCACAGCTGCATCTTGCCGCCATACTCCACCGACAACAAGTAAGCCGAAGTTTTACTGTACACTGCACTTTGGTATTTATTATTCGCATAGGTCACCAAAAGCGGTGTTTACACTGAAACGAGCATTAGGTAAATTTTGGCGCTCTTTGGCACAGCTTGCGTATACATCCACCCGCAGTAGCAAGCGTTTTCAATCATTTGGCTTCTCTAGATAGGGTGATGAGTGTGATTACTTGGTCTTCTGTTCGCTCAAGAGGCAAATTCGCTTTTAATTCTGATTGCATGTGTTTGCATTTTACGACGAATCTGTTCTACCTTTCCTCTTCTTTCAAAACGAACTAGTGATTCAAACAGCGCTCTCACTTCCGCGACAGTTCACGTCGTTACGGAGATGCACCGGCATGCACTAATGGGGATGTCCGCCCAGAAACCAGTAGTGAAGTAGCGCCGTTTCCTTGATAGAGAGGCACCACTAGGTTCGCTGCACATGAAAGCGAAGGGGAGAATAGTGTGTTCACTTCTCCGCATTCCGCGTCGCTGCGAAGTCGTACAGTCGCAATAAAATTCAGCGCTCTACATATTTTGGCGATTTAGAAGCAGCAGTGCATGTCGGTATCATATTTTGTTTTATCTCACACATGAAAATGAACCTGTGCTTTTCTAAGCGCTGAATAAATGCTTCATAATGCTGCAACATAGTAGTGGCCACTGCTGCAACTGGCTGCAAAGCCAGATGGAGCAGCCACGCAAAAGCTAATACATACAAGTAAACTGTCTCCTGTGGAGTTTGTAGCATGGAATGATTATTTAGCTCTTCCTACCCTTAGCCAGCGATGACGCTGTCTTGCTCAGTGTGTCAATTTTCCTCTTCCTGTTTTCTTTTCTTTTGCCAGAGGCCATTTCATCATGCACGCAACGACCGACACGGGCGAGCGGCCTTTCCTGTGCGAAGACTGCGAGAAAATCTTCATACATCGACAGCATCTGGTCAACTATGGGTAGAATCTCTGCGGGTGCGGCGATAGCGAGCTTCGCTTCAGACGAGATTTTATCCTCAAGTGTCACTGCGAAGAGGAGCCGTCTACTGGTGGCAGGTCTTCGTCATTTCTTTGTCCTCGATGCAGAAAGGGCTTTTCCCGGAAGGACCACCTTAACAGGCGCATGCAGAGACATCCGGAGGAGAGACGCCGCAACGCATTGCATGCAGCTCCGGAACAGGTTCCTGAACCACAGCCATGCGGAAAAATACAAAACTAGGAAGTGCAGCCGCCACTATAACCAGCACAGCACGCACCGTGACATGGGCTTACATACCATCCAAAATGATTGACACCATGCACGTCTGCTTCCTCTGCGGATGGACTGAAAAATACGAACCGCAATAAAACAATCACCAAAGACGAAGCCGTATGGGGACCCCCTAAAGAAAGGCAGCGGAGAAGTGCTTTGTTAGAAAGTGAGAATGAACGAAATAAAGAAAAACACTGCAAACGTCGCAATAAGCCCGGCAATTTTCTTCGCTGATAGAGGGAATGATTCTGGACGAGTAAAGAGCATGTCAAAGCCTTTCGCTGTTGGAGGACTCTGTGGCATTTGTCTGACGTATGTACAGGTGTAAGGAAAGCTGGGCAGACCGCGGAAGTGGTGCCAATATGCTGGAAACCACACACTCAATGACCCTGCATGTTTTCGAGAAACACGCACAGTGCACACTCCTTAATACGGTGTCCGGTTATTACGCGTATTTTCCTCAGGAAACGATTTTTTCAAGAATTGAGCCGCAAAAAAATGCTTCTCAAGAACGAAAAAGGGCGTGGGAACCATTTTATTATTATACCTGAATTGAAAATCTTTAGAACCAGATACCTTTGTACGCATATGTTTGTTTCTGCGCATTAATCCGTGACATGCAGGAGTGCCATCAAGTGTTTGCTCTATATGCTCACTGCAGACAAAGCGCTTTAGTTCACAGAAACAGGCCTCCATTTACACCGCTGACATGCGCTCCGCACGACAAACTAATTTATATTTGGCTGAGTAGCATTTTACTTAGGATTAATAACCCTGTCACACGGGACTTCTTCTCGGCCTTTGCCGTAAAGTTGTCTTATTGCACTAAAGGAGGAAAACCGAAAAGGAGCAGCGACGCTGCTACACGGCAAATCCAAAGGAGCTAGAACGCGGCCTCCGTGAATGCCAAAAGTCACCGCTGTGTGTGAAGCGGCGCTAGTAACATTATGAAATTAAAGCAGACGGTAGCACTTCAGCTAAGAGTGCTTTCGTTTATGTTAGAAAAAGAAGCTATCACGATAATAAACGAGCGTTATTTTGAACGGATATTTTGAAACAAAGTTTCTTTTTTTTTTCATCGTTCTCTGTCCGACCACAGTAGGCGGACTTTTCCGTTCGGCTCCTCGTCGTGTTCGACAAGCGTTATTTGTTGCTTATGTCTTTGCGCGCACAAGCAAACTCAAAACACGCACACAACAAAGAGCAAACGAAGAAAAAACAGCAAAGCGAGATGCACAAGCACGTGTGTATCGATGTGCCTCCTGAAAAGCGTTCAAGTCCTTTCTTAGCAGTGTGGATGTCTTTAGTCATAGCCTCCTCTACGGTTAACAGCACTGTAACGCAAAATTAACCATTAAATAAGATAAATTAGATATTTTTTTACGGTGTAAAAACTGAAAATTGCGTCAATTTTTTATTCTTTGAGCTCTCTAGCTGGCGCTGCCGTCTGGGTTGCTCCTTTAAGCAACTTTAAGGCCGCTGATGGCCGCCTTTATTGCTACGGACCTTTATTGCAAAGGTCTCGATGCTTTGCCGTGTAGATGCGCGTCACGCGCCTTTGGGGCAAAGGACCTTAATTTCTAAGGCCTTACAAGTGCCCGTGTCACAGGGGTATAACTCTACTAAAGCGGATGCAATGGTTGCTTTAGAGGGCATGCAGAACCTACACTAAAGTAGTGCTTATTAGCAACTTGAGTTAGAGTCTGAATAATCAACGACTCGTGCAGGCTATCTGCTGACAACCTGCCGCTATTGATGAGAAGACCGGTTCCTGTCTGCGTTTCTGTTAAAAAAAATTGTTTTTAACGGGAACGTGTCGCCGTTAAGGCCAGCACAGTAAGAATATTTCACTGCACATACCGGGACTACAGAAAAGCGCCGTCACATAGAGCTGACAAATAGTTTTGTAATTGTTTCATGGCCTCTACACTTTTACTGACTACTGTACGTCAGACGTTAAGCAAGCATGACTGAAGAAACGTATGCCTGTTCGGTCGAGTTTCTCAATTTAATGAGAAATGCACATTTCTTAATAATGCTACAGAGAACGATGGTTGTCGGTGGCCTATTTACAACGTTGTAATAATGATGATTATTTTCATGAAGCAAGGTCGTCATTTTCAAAAGAGCACCGTGGCACAGCAGTATTTATTTGCTGTAATCAAGTTGCGGTATACAACCCGTTTCCAAAGCATTTCACCCTAAAAATGCCGAGCATTAGTCAGGGCGAAGCTTGTAACCTTGTTATCCTGACGGAAGGCATAGTTGTTTCCTGAGCGACGAGGAGTTTGGTGGTAGCACGATGACTCGTCTTGTCCAGTACGGCAACGGATGACAAAGCTCACAGCACGGATAGTTCGACATGAGGATAGGCTATTTTAATCAGGGCATGATGCTGGGACACGAACTTCGAGGCGATTATGTAGTCATGAGAACAAGTGGTGAGGACGATCAATTAAATAAGATACCTAGCGTTGACAGTTTTAACTCGGCATGTGCAGGGAGGTGTCGACTAGAGGTGCTGTCCGTTGGCGGTGCGCGGCGACAAGCCATACGGCAATCGTCACCTTGCGAGGGAAGTGACAGAGTTTTTGACTAATAACAGATACGGCAGCACGAGTGAACAAGCGCAAGCGTCGAAACACCTAGAAATACCACGAAAATTATGTTCGTGAGGAAAAGATGACTTTTATGTTCTTATGAGTACGCAGTTCGCACCACTCAAACTTCACCGGTTATTTTGCCTCCCGGGCAGAGGGAGGTCGGCGGCACATGGGCGAAATAGAGCGACCTCGAGGTGAACATAAGCAGCTGGACTTGAAGGTATGATGAACATAGGACTCTGGCGCCAGACCCGGCGTAACTCGGAGCTGAAGTAACTAACAGGATATCTGAGGTGGTGCATGGTCAGACAGCGGCATGTGGCGTCGGCAATAGCGTGCGACATGTGCGGGTATGCCGCAAGCAAAGCGCACCGGGCGATTTTCCTATGTGGGTGTGATTGCCCGGTGGCGGCCTAGGCATAGCAAAAGTGCGTGGCGGGTGAAAAAGCGGGGGGGGGGGGGGCCGAATGAGGCTCATATGGCAGGAAGGGGACTGGACAAGCCACGGCTTCTGCATAGGTAGAAGGTGAAGGCCTCGGGGTAACTCAGCGGCGCAACGGTGGGGGCAGGCGGAGTGAGAGCGCACTCAGCAAACGGCAGCGGGGCAGCAACAGGAGACGGAGGTTGGGCGGAAGGGAAAGCTTTGGAAACCTCCCTTATAAAAATGGACAATAGACAGTCTTTAGACTTCTTTCAGTCTCTATTGCCTCTGTAGAGGTATTTCTTTTTGTCGATTCATAGTGTGATAGACAGTCTATAAACAAAAGTCTGCGAAAAGAGTATGGGGCGTAAATCATAGATTGTCTATAGACTGCCTACAGGATTTGAATTGTCTATAGTCTGTTCGCTAGGGTTTTTCTATTGAGAGCATATAGACTCTATAAACAGAAGTCTATGGATAGTCTATAGTCTGCCTAAAGAAATTTTTGTAAGGAATGACACTGTATTTCGTGCCTGAGATGCGGCACAGGAGATGATTGATGTCCCGGCGGTCAGGGCAGCAGCAAAAGCAAACGGGCGGCCTCCTCGCGTCCAAGCTGCTTGCTTTTGGTGGATAGAAAATGAGGGATCGGTGTCCTTGGCAAGTACGGCCAGCGACGCGTCACCAGGGTGAGGAACCTAGCTGCTCGCGCAGGATGCTGTTTGCGTAACTCGTCAGAGCTCTGACAAAATTAGCAGACCGCCGCGGTGGTAGTCGGACTGTTTGAATTGAACATGTTGATTGCGCCGTAATTGACGTCTTTGAAGACGGGCCAAATATAATCTTCTTCCGACATAGCCGGCGTGATACTTTGACATAAGTCCACGACGTCTTCGATATAACTTATGAAGCTTCCTCATGTCTGCTGCACTCGCGAGCGTAGGCACTGCTACGCATGAAATTTGTGAACAGAGGTCCGGCGGAATATTTCAGCAAAGATAGCTTAAAAAGTATACCAGGTGATAATGCCTGAATCGCGGTTCCAATAAGACGTAATGGCAAAGGCAGCTAAGTAGAACATTACAAGTTACCCTGTAACTGAATACGTCGGAGCAGCAACTCAGTGCTATAAATGTCAGAGGCATGACCACATATCAAGACACTGTAACGGCCCCGTGCGCTGCAAAGTGTGTGCTGGCCCCCACTCGCACAAAGAATGCACTTCGAGAGCGCAACCTAAATGCGCTAACTGCGGTGGCCCACATCCTGCTTCCTATGGAGGGTGTTATAAAAAGAAAGCAGCCACAGTTGCTCGCACGGCAGAGCAAACACAAGGGAAACCCCCTAAGCGCCATGAACCATCACCTAACCCCGACGTGGTTTTCACGACTACGGCAGCTCTTTCCGAGAATCAGTCAACACAGCGTGGCAGAGCAGCTGACAAGACCTAGGCAGATGCGGTAAAAAAGAAGCGTGGGAAGTCCGTTGGTTCTTCTCCTTCATCAAAGATACTGCAACGCACTACACAAGACCCGACAAACAGCGTCGCTTGCTCTGACCCTAGGGCGCCACAACATGACAAGAAGATCAGCGGCAGGCAGCAAACCGGAGGCTCTGAACAAGATGTCACATGCCTACTGATTCCGATGCTGTTTGCAGCCATCAAGGCTCTTTTCCGTGCAAACCCCTCGTCAGGAAGACTCCCAGAAGTAGAAGCTGTCCTTGCAATGGAGCCGTTGGTGTCAGTCTCCTACGCTCTGCAGGGGCGTAATACCACACTTCAGTAATCATGGCTTCCACAGCGAGAACTTCACCGCAGCTGACAATCCACAACATCTTTCGTACATGCACCATTTTCCAGTGGAACGCTCGCGGGCTACGCTCTAAACTCTCAGATTCCCGACAGCTCGTGCGAGCGTACCACTTCCCCTTCATAGTCATCTGTGAATCACGCGTCGAGGAAACTTTCCGACTCAATGGATACTATTTCCATCATTCCCAACGACCAGATAACGTCAGCAGATTGCTGATAGGCTTTCGCAAGGATATCCCGGCCTCACAGGTTGATGTCCCGCCTCACAGCGACAATGAATACGTATGCGCTGTCACAGTTATTGCCGGACAACAGTACACTCTGATTGGAGTATATCTTGAGCCAGGCACGCCATTTGATGCTTTGAGACTTGAAGACTTGATAGCAAGGACGCCCTCTCCGCATATTATTTGCGGAGACTTCAATGCTCATAATGAAATTTGGGGCAGCTCACATACATGTGCCCGAGGTGCCAAGCTTGCAAAACTTCTCTCCAAGCATTCAGTTCAGCCATTAAATGACGGCAGCATCACCTACCTTCGAGGCCCGACGACTACCAGCAGCATCGACGTGACATTTGTCGCAAGTTCATTCGCCCACAACTTTGGCTGGTGCACTGATTTGGAGACACGTGGAAGCGACCATTACCCAATCCTCATATCGGCTTTCCATGCGCAGAGGAACCCAAAGAAATTCCTTATACAATCTACAGACTGGGACGCATACAAGGACGCTGTAAGCAGAGGAGTTACTGCGGTAACTCGCAATGAGGAATTAGCATCGACAATTGCGTATTGCCTGAGGGCGAGTACACAACTTACAGGTAAAAATGATAACCTACCTTCAAATGATGACACATTCCAAAGGCTTTGCGCTATACGCAGGCGAGCTGAAAGGAAAGCTCTGCGCACAAAAAGCCTCGATGACCTACGTGCAAGCCGACCTGCACAACGTCACATTCGACGCTACATGGATAAACTCAGTCGGCAAAAGTGGCGTGACTTTTGTTCTACGCTGGATGTGCGCAAACCAGTAACCAATATTTGGCGGATAGTTAGAGGTATGCGCACGCCACTTCAACAACTCCACCCCTTCGCTGCACTCTCCCTTCACGAACAAAAATCTATAAAAGAAGTCTCAGAAGAATACTGCAAGCTGCTGTCGGCAGGGTCAGGGCATTCGACACTCTCTGCAGATGGTCAAACAGGCATCCCAAAGGCGGCAGTGCCAGCGTTAGACCTGCCTTTCCCAATGGAAGAACTATCCACAGCTATCGCGGAGACAAACAGGCACACGTCTCCGGGTCAAGATGAGGTGACCTATGACGCCATTGCAAAGCTACCTCACACCTCCCGTCTTCGACTCCTGGAGTATTACAATTCCTCTTGGATGGCTGGTGAGGTCCCCACGGAATGGAAGCTGGCGAAAATCGTGCCCGTTTTGAAACCCTGTAAGCAGCCAACAAGCTACGCATCATTCCGGCCCATTGCCCTACTGAGCTGCGTAGGTAAGCTCATGGAGCGCATGATCGGCAAGCGCATAACTTGGTTCCTAGAAAGCCGAATTGAGTTCCCCCAAGAAATGAACGGGTTCCGTCAAAACAGGTCTGCGACTGACAATATCATCGCCCTCGTCTCATCAATTGAGGAGTACCTTCATACTAGGTACATCCCAACAGCCGTTTTCCTAGACATCAAGGCCGCTTTTGACTCCGTCTTTCACCATGCAATTCTCGCAGACTTTGGCAGTCTTGGCCATGGAGGAAGGCTATACAAGTGGATTGGGCATTATTTAAAAGAACGACAAATTTTTATTACCACTCCAAACGGTCCAACACGCTTTCATGCAGTGGAGAGAGGCGTACCACAGGGAGCGGTGCTCAGCCCTCTCCTGTTCAATATTGTCCTTATTCACATAAGAATACACCTTCCGCGAGGGGTCCGCCTAACAATTTATGCTGATGATATCTGCATCTGGACCGCGTCATGTTCGCGCTATATTACCCAGCAACGTCTTCAGAGAGCACTATTGCACATTTCGATGTACCTGGCTTCCAGAGGTCTTCGTCTCTCGCCAGATAAAAGTGTTGCAATGGCGTTTACAAGAAAAACGATGATCCGATATACGCTGCTCCTAGGCGGACGATCGCTGCCATATGTACGATCTCAGCGATTCCTGGGTGTTGTAATCGACTATAATCTGTCATGGTCACCTCAGATCAAAAAACTCCGTGCGAGGAGAACTGCAGCATCGCAAGTGTTCAGGTTCATGGCGGGAACAAGGTGGGGTAGCAACTGCCGATCAATGCTTCTGCTTGAAAAAGCCTACGTTGAAGGAACCTTGCGCTACTGTCTACCAGTGCTTCAAAGATTATCTACATCAAGCAATAAGACTCTCAATGCCGCACGGAACAACTGCCTGCGAATATGTCTCGGCCTCCCAAAGGGTTCCTCTGCATCAGGATCAGTAGCGGAGGCAGGATGTCTCCCACTAGAGGTAATTGCCGCCCAGGAAACTATGCGTACCCATCTCCGCCATGTGCTGCAAGGGAAGAAGCACTTCCTACACCGTGTCCACCTAACTCACAGCAACTCTAGCTTTGGCCAGGCAGTGCAGCTTCTGCCCCTTCCTACTATTAATCAGCCTCAGAAACTATTACCTCTGGCCTTTCCTTCATGGACACTCTCTCCTCTAAAGGTGAAGAAGTCTGTTCCAGGTGTCAATGCAAAGAGCCGCATGCCACAGTCAGCACTTCTGCAAGCTACTCTCGCCTACTTAATCGAAGAATATACGCAGCACACCCATATCTTCACCGATGGTTCAACTACTAAAGAAACTTCTTCTTGTGGCCTTTATGTGCCCTCAACAGGCCATTCCCTTTCTTACCGGCTGCAGCGGAGGACCTCCTCTACAACAGCTGAGCTTCACGGCATTAAGGAAGCTGTTTCTTACATCCTGCGCCGAACCGCCGGCCGTTCGGTTATCTTCACCGATTCAAAAGCACCTCTGCAGATCCTGGCCAACCTGCTGAAGAAAACGAATCACCAGCCAGTTTCCCTGGACATTGGGTATACCCATCATTTAGCTATTGCCGCAGGCCACTGCATAACATTTCAGTGGGTACCTGCTCACTGTGGCATTATGGCTAATGAAAAAGCAGATGAAGGGGCCCTTAAGGGCCACCAACATCAGAGATACATTCGAAGTTTTCTCACGAAATTTGATGCGTCCCAAATGGCTAAAAGTTTTGCGTACGAAGAAACGTATCGGCTTTGGAGTTTGCCGACACATCAGTACCAATTTCTTCACTCAATCGACCCACATCTTAGATCAAGACTCTCACCCAGAATTCCTCGACAACTCCAAACACTTTATCACCGACTTCGTCTGAATGCTGCATATACAAATGGCCTGCGATACCGTTTTGGACAAATGAAGAGTCCGCATTGTGACAACAGTGCTTCGATAGAAACTGTGGAACATATCCTGCTTGAGTGCCCTGCGTATGCTAACCAGCGTGCGTACTATGAACATTGCATGCAGAAGCTCTGCCCAGTGCCCCTAACAATGGACAAAGTTTTAGGCCCCTTAGCCAGCTTCAAGCAACAGAGACTTGCAATGAACTTTCTTTTTACATATTTAAAAGACAATGGACATCTCGATAAGCTCTAAATTCACTTGCATGTTACCTTCATGCATTCTTCTTGCAGTGAACTTCGTCAGCCCATTCGTCGGACTATGCACTCCATCATTCCATAGGTTACATCAATACTCGCCACTGCATCCTTAGTACCCATTTTATGGCTGCATTTTATCTTCGTTTTTTTTTTCCACGCTGCTCTCCTTCAGTCTTTATCTCCCAAATTCCCCTCCCTACGCAGAGTAGCATGCCAGCGATATTGAAACGCCGGCTAAATTCTCTGTTTCTTCATTAAAGAGTCTCTCCCTCTCTAGAACATTACACTTTTAAGCTTCCGAGTACCATCCAACTTGTTGTGCTGGCTCACCCGTTCGAAGGCGGAGAACCAGTCCTCGAATTCTTGGTACCAGATTCCAACGACGATCTCGCGCACGCGTTGACATGAGGCGACAGGTGAAATTGTGGCTAGGTGTTGCCAGCCTGTCGCCGCCATGGGAACGGACACTGTGAGACTGCGGAGTTCCAGGGCGAAGTAGGAGGTGAGAATCGTAGCACCTTCACCAAGTGAAGAGTGGATTTATTGATGGTCTACTGCAGCCAACCCAGGCTGGAGTCAGGTCGAACCAGGAAAAGAGAGCCAGGATGAGGCAGAAGGTTCAGCCCGAGAGTCACGCTCTAGCTTCTAGCGATGATGACGAAGTGTGGCAGTGCTGAGTTGTCCCACCTTCCTACAATGACTATGCTACAATGAGCAGGGGAAGCGATTTTGAAGATTCTACAGATAACATGACAGCTCAATCTGTTCATGCCTTGACAGATTTTAGTGAAAATAAGGAACATGACCTTGAAAAATCAGAAACAACTGATATAATATGGCACCTCGGCCATATGCTGTGCTTTTGCTATTACACATGTGCTCTTTTGGTAGTAACATGACACAGGCAATATTACAAAGTATAAAGATAGGAATGGGGCAAAGGTGGCCACAATTGCGCGCCGTCTGTTGTGCTTCGTGCGCCTGGGATTATTGGCCATTGACAGTGCAGGCTATGATCTTTGTACTCGAATCCATTTGGTCTCCGACATTCGAAGCAGTTCGTCGGCTTCACTCACGGTGTCCCCCTGCAACGCATGCGGCGCCGCTTTCTATGAGAACGAGGACTTGGAAGAGAACTGGCCGCGTAAGCATCCGCTGTGCATTCGAGGAAAGCACCGCTGCGCCTTCTGCCATTACTCCCGGCGATAACAAGTGAGCCGGAATTTGGGTTTGTTTTGCAATTTGGTATTGATTGGCCGTGCTTGACGGGAACAGTGGTGATGTTTGCGTCGAGAGAACATCAACGAATGTTTGGCTCTCTCTGGAAAATGGCTATATGTAAAATGACCCGCACTATCAAGCCCTTGCAAACATCTCGCTTCTCTAAGCATGTGTTATGCTTATGTTGGAAGTCTCTGTGTGTTCTGGACGTTCAACAGGCAAATAATGTGTTAGAACAGACCACATATCTTCCACTTTCGCGGCGACATTTCCATACCATCCATCTCTACACAAAAGGAACAAGTGATTTAAGCTGCGTTTACACAGCTTTGACCGACCACGTCTTTAACGTAGACGCATCAATCAGCACTAGCGGGGCACCCGACAAGAAATCGCAAACGATAACGCGGCTGGTTAAGCAGCGCCTCCCAGTTATTGGTGCGACCACGAGGGGCACTGCAGGTGTCGCTGTGCACGAAAAAGAATTGGCGAACAGTGAGTTCATATGGTCGCGTTCCTCCTCGCTGTGAAGTGCCCTGTTTAGCTGTTTCTAAGCAACAATACATGTGCGTTATTTTGTCTTCTTATCTCAAAAGTGATAGCAAAGACAAGAAATGCTCTTAACAAAACATCAATAGGCTGCCAGTGGCAGTGGCCGCTGCCCCAACTGGTTGGAATACGCTTATTTCGAAGCCATGTAAACGCTGCTACATAAAGCTGAATGGCAGGTAGTGGCGTTTTTAAGATGGAATGACAATTTCACTTTTCTTCCTTTGAGCCGGCTCTGCGGCTGTCTCGCTCATTGTGTCAGCTTCCCTCATTCTGCTATTTTCTTACAGGCAAAGTTTCAGCACACAGGCACTGACGAACTCGGGCGTGCTGCCTTTCCGATGCGCCGACTGTGGGAAAAGCTTCATACAGCGACAGCAACCTGTCAACCACAAGATGGTCCACGGAGTGGAGAAGCCGTACAAGTGCGCTGACTGGAGAAGGCATTCAAACAGTGCTACCAGCCTGAATCGTCACCGCACCGATCAGCACAGTTTCTTTGCCATGTCTAGGTCATTTGTTTGTCCTCACTGCGGAAAGGGCTTCTTCCGAAAGGACAACCTTAAGAGACACGCGAAAACGCACCCGGTAGTAAAGCCTCACACCGGATTGAATGTGTCTCTGGAACAGATTCGCACACAGCAGTAGATCGAAGAAGCACGAGAGCTACAAGTGCAGCCTTCGGTGTCATCTGCACAGGACGCTCTGTGATTCCTCTGCGGTTCCATAGCAAAAAAAAGGAGCGCCATTGCAACAATCAGCAGTGAAGCAGGTGCATGGGCGCCCAGAATAAATGCAGTGCGGAAGTGTGCTGTTTGCAAAGTGGACATGAAAAAATAAAAACTTAAGACCAAGGACTCAGTGAAGCTCTGGGATTTTCCTCTTTGTTAATGGAAGTAATTACACACTAGTGAAAAGCACGTCGACGCCCTGCTGCGTTGGAGCGCTCTTCCGCCTGTTGAACAAGTCTTCCGGCTGTTTCAGGAAATGAACTACACGGAACCGTTGCTTACTTCTGCTGTGGAATGCTTTGTGGGCGAGCGAGTTAGCGCGAATGAAAGACGTTTTATCAGTATGCCTTGATTGCAAACCTCTGGCACGGCACACCTTTGCACGCATATCAGGCTTCTGGTTCTGCTCGACTAATTCGTGAACCGCCGGCCTGTCGTAAAACATTCCCGCTGTGTGCCACGTCGCAAACTGAGTTCAACGACACGACTTACTTATTTCACAGGCTTACGCCTCAATTTTCACCGAAGACAAGAGTTCTGCTGGACAAACGGTCTAATTTATCTTTCACTGAGTAATATTGTCACCTGGGAATATATCTAGTCAAGCGGAACCCTTGGGTTTTGTTAGACAGCATGCAGAGCGTACTTTCAAACAGCGGATACTTTAGCGTTTTTCGTTAGAGCCAGACTAATTGAAAAGCTCGCCCGGCCTATCTGCTGGCTTAGATAACCTGCGGGTGCTCAGGTGAAGACCGGACTCATGTGGCGTATCTGTTGAAAAATCAATGTCTAACGGGAACGTGTCGGCGAACAGGCTAGCACATTACGGATGCCTCAGTGCGCTCACACCGAATACAATGATGAGGCATTAGATAGCGCTGACAAATATTTTTCCATTGTTCCCTGATATCTAAATTTTGGTGGCTCTTGCCCGTCAGATGTTAGAGAAGCTTGACTGAAGAAATATATGCCTGTTAAATCAAATTTATTATTTTAATAAGAAATGCACATTTCAAAGGAAGGTTTCCGTGGCTCAAAGGCTCGGAAAAATTTCCGTTAAGCCTTGTACTGTATTCGCCCTTCGCAAGGCAGGTGCATAAATAATTTTTTTTGTTTATGTATTTTCTTTATTTTATAAATAAATAATACATTATAGAATAAAGAATTGATCAGAGAGCCATGCTTTCATGTGATTTATTTCTTCCTGCCTACCGCCTGGTTTGAAATCCGCAGTATGGCGTCTATGCACTGTTCCCCAGAGTTGGAAAGGCTCCTGTAGTCCGAAAAAGACAGACTTGATGCTGTTTACTTTGCTCTAAATTCATGCCGTCATGTTCGCTGTTTGCTCGCTCTTTTCATGTTCGGAAATTCGTGCTTTATGGTGTTTTGTTTTTCTTCGTAACTTGGGTGTCGCATCTAAGGTGTCGAATTAGTGTTAGCCCGTTCGAAATGTGATCCTTCACGCTGGTGTTGCTCATAGATACTCTCAATCACGTTAACTGTTGTCTTGCCATATCTTTCGCGCACTGATGTTTGTTGTTGTTGCGTTCGCGCGTAAATAGATTAGTTCTACAGGAGTCATTGATCGCATTCTGGAGGTAGCTTTTACAGACGCTCCAGATTCTGATCTAATAAAATAACGGAGTGAGGTCACCGGTCTTCTGTTTGATAATTCTTTAGTTCGTTATCTCAAGTCTCAGATGGAGTGCTGAGTTGCGTAGGGTTGTTGTCGCCTACAATTACACTCAGTACTGCTTCTTCTCTCTGACCTCAGTATGAAACTTGCCGTTGAGGTTATTGATTCCTACGGTGTTTCCGGTCGGCCCGCGCAAATATTGCTAGTAGGCGCACTTCGTCGTGAAATTTTGCGTAGATGCGTGCCGCATACTTTTGCGTTGTCGGGACTTATTTTGAATGCTGCTTATTTTTGAGTCCGTGAAAAATTTTTGGAATTCATTCTGTGTTAATCCTTGTGATGCAACCAGTATGAAGCCAAAGGATCAGAGTGTCTATAAATAAGAAAGGTGTGCTCAGTGTCGCAGTCTAATATGCATTTTAATGTTTATTTCTTTATTGAAACTTACAGCCCTAAAGACGTTGCATTCTGAAAGCAGACGATTGGAATGCGCTCAGCTATGTGACCTCTGAAATTTTATAATTTAATGTTAGTTCGATATAATTTATTTTTGCACATCATTTTTAAATCAACCGTATCAACTATGATTAGTTTTGCTAACACAGTTACAGACTGACTTATATAAACGATATAAAAAGGCAGCAGCTGCATGTTGTTATCAAAATGCTTAGCTGCATCTGTAAAAAGTAGATCCGAGAGCAGATATCCTAACTCGGGTATAAGAAACAACTTAATAGCAGGTGCAGCAGCCTTTGTGACATAGAATAATTTTCCGGCTAGTTTTAAATCATATGCTTCCATCAAATAAGTACCCCTAATGTCGTCGGCAGTCCGTCTTTTGAGGAGCTGAATTCCGAAAATACTTATTATTATTAGCACAGGCCCGTATTATGATTGCGATGCACGTAAACTGACTCGTGGTATTTAAATCTGCGGCAAAGAATTTCCATTAACCTCTTATCAATCGCAACTGTTCGACTAACAGCCAGCGACAGGCATTAGAGAGACACGCATTACCCAAATCCTTCGAAAATAAGAATATCTCTATTTCTTGTGAACTGAACGTACCCCACAGCACTGTCAATAACATAAATTCCACCAAGAGACGTTAAAATTACCTTTTGTGCCCTAACAAACATGGGCATAAGGTTCTAAGAAAAAAAAAGCATAAGGGGACACTTTACATTCGTGTTTTTTGGAGGTTATGCTAGAGAAATAAAGGACACATGCCGGAGAGAGGGACGACAGGATTACGCTGTTAGGCTGTTCAAATCCCCAGCCTATTCGTGTAGCGGCCACCAAAATATCAAAATAGCTTTATTATCTTTGACAGACAGTACTAATAGACAAACTAGATTTTTCGCAGACGGTTCTGATGCCCATACCAACACAGAAAAACACAGACGGTTCTGATGCACATACCAACACAGTCTCCCCTTTCCACCTTGTCCTCCGGCGAAGACACTTCTTTGTGACACCAATTTGCTGAGGGATGACAGTACTTTTTTGAGCGGACCCGTGGCCAAGATGCGAGAATCCTACATCGGATCCGCCGCTGAGTTCCACCTCATACTCTGGAGGGATGTCGTAGTCATTGTCCGACTGGTGCCGGAACCACGTTGCATCTTAATTCCCGTCGTCATCCATGGGATCCGGTGACGGTGTAGACGGGTCCATGTTGATGGAGAGTAGAATGACTTTGTGATCGAAGTAGTATGTCGATGCGTAGCTTACTTAGTGCACTGTGATTGGCATTGTATATTGAACGGCAAGTCAATTCTGGTACCTCGAGAAGTGCTGATCTCATCGACGGGAGAGGAATTCGTTTTCGCATGAGTCGCGCCGATGAACGTTGGCTTTGAGCTTGCCTGCTGAATGAAATCTACCCCTGCCTTGTGATGGCTACGTCAATTTAGGCTGAACAGTGGCATCTTGCACAGTGCCTGCCCCGGAGGGGAGTGGGTGCTTCAGGAGGAGACCAGCCCCTCCCACCTTGATGCTAAAGCACCTCAGCTTGGCCTCCCTTGTACCAATGAGGGGACGTTGTATAACTACTCCAGAGAGGAGCAGGGGCGCCTCAAATATTTTTCCATTCATGGTAGAAGGTGTCTTGCATTTCACGTAGGAGGATAGTCGCAATCCGTAGTTCTATAAGAATGTCTCTCTTGCCAGGCCAGCAGTTTCCCATTCTGGATTGGTGATGACGTCATTCGCGTGCCGCAATTCTGCCATGCGTGCCTGCTACGGCTCTCTGGATAAGGCCAGTTTTAAGCGATAGCTTCATTTCGGTAGCATTTCGAGCCTTCAGCGTGGCGGCGCCGCCACGCTGTCACGTGGTTCGTCGAAGCATCTGTCGGCGGCGCGGCGCCGTGGCTGACCACGTGGTTCGTCACGTGGTTGGTCACGTGACTAAGTTCCACTCGGGCAGCTGTAGCTGTCTCGTCACTCCAGGTTTACCGAAACCTCAACCACCACCTATTGTTTTCGCTCAAGATACCGAGCAAGGTTCGCGCATTAAAATGGTCTCTGAAAGCACCCCGTCCGCCGGACAACACACACGCTGGTCTCCACTCGCCTTAAAGTTGCCTAACGTCTCCCCAAAGGGCCTAGAGCCTTTTCTCTACTCCCCAACGCATCTTCAGCTAGGCGGTGGGTGGTTCTTGGGTCTACCCACAAGGACGTGGTAGGGTTTGTCGGCTTTTCACTGAAATGGCGCTCAGCATAATTGATTACAGGATTGTTTGGCGTTCTGCCAACCGCCTTCTTGGATCAACGAGAGCCGTGGTTCACGCTCCTTTTATTTTTCTATCGCTGTTCAAATTCGTTGCCTTTTCTACTCCTTTACTATTTCCACATCCCCGTTTTTCTCTGCGTTTTTTGCGTTTTATTCAGCCGCGGCCTCTGTGAGAGTTGCTGTGTGGTGAATTTTACGGCCCCTTGCCCACACTCTTAAGTTTGCTTTGAGGGCGGAGATTGTACCTCCTCGCTCGCTGTGTGTCCTTATATTGAAAAAACTGTTGCATTGTAAGCCTGCCCTGGGGAACAGAATGCCGTTTCCGAAACTGTTGGCTCAATAAAAGTTTAAAACGAACAGTCGCATTTGTCGGAATGCTGTACTTAAACATGTAAACCTGCGCATTGGAACCCCTACTGAACCCACTCACCATAGCTGTCAGCAACTCAACGGCAATGCGTCTGATTCGTCATCATCAAAGGCATCCGTTCAAATGTGCAATCGATTATCGGCTACTCTTACCAAGTACGTACACAACCACTTCACGCTAACTGACCCAGAGGCCCCTTCTTCCTCTCTTACTGTGGCGCCCCGTATGCCGACATCCCCATGCTGCTGCAGTACGTCCCTGCGAGCGTGACCACCCAGATCGTACACGTTGGGAGAGTTGACATCGCAAAAAAATGGGTCATCTTCGTCCCTAGAGAGACTGTCACTGCTCGTTGAAGAAATTTTCCAGAAACGACCGGAAATTAAGAAGATAGGCGTTAGCCTTTCTCTTCCGCGGGCCCAAATTGCCGGCGGAGGGGATCAAATGAACAACTCGTGAAATGGTTCAATGGTCAGGTCTCCAAATGCATGACCGGAGTTATTCATCTCTGCAGGTGCAAAGAACTCGGTCCCGGTGTGCGCTACGTCGACCACAGATTTACATCGCTGCCTCTATGGAGCTTCCTCGCTGCTTACGGACTGCACATCAGCTGAGATGGCATCAGACGGCTGGCCCAACACTTCAAAGCGGAGCTTAACTATCCACTTCATGGTTGGCAGCCAACCCCGTTCGTGCCACGCAGCAGAGGCCCTGGGCTCTGGAGACGCGGCCCATTCAACACCACCTCCCAGGATACCTCCACCGCCAGTGCCGGAGAGGCGCTACAACACCAGCAAGACCTACGTCATGGTGACCCAGCAGGCGGCGCCTGGGCAAACAAACTGACTTCCTGTTGCACAAGGTACGGCCTGCGGAGAGGAGACGTGGTCCCATACGTTCCTGTCAGTGAGGAAAATTATTGATAAGCGCGTGAGATTTGTGCTGCATGCATCTCACCTAACGTCCTACCTGTCGCGGGGTACTTTTCCAAAGGGACTTCGGCTGGGCTTTACACTTTCCATGTCCACATTCAGTAAGAAAAAAAAGAGGAATGGGATAATATACTGTTCGATGCATCGCTAAAGCTAACAGAAGTTGCGGTCAACCGCAGCAAACAGAAGGTTGCCGATCTTCGAGATGTTGAGGAAACGCAGATGCGCCAGCGTGCTCTATCTCCTGCCGAACTGAGCGAATTGTAAACCTACGAGATAAAAAGAAGGCAAGAAGTCTCTAACTATAAGAGCAAAAAACAAGAAAGCGAGAACGTTCGGCTTCCTTCAAACGAACATACAGAAACCAAATCATCCAAGTTGAGCTCTAATGTTCGGCTAGCAGCTGTTGGCCTTGAGAGCGTTGTCCGAGCTGAAGAGGTTGAGACAACTGCTCATAATTATCCGAATGTGCTTGGTACGGGGTCTGCAGCTCAGAACTGTGAAGCAACGCAAAACGCAAAACACAACGCAAAAAGTGCACTAAAAAAATTTAGTAGCATGCTTGACGTTGCAAACTGGTTTCTTGGCAATATTCCTGCTAGAAAGACCGCAAAGACTTGAAAGCTTTCGGGGGCTGTGAAAACCATATCTACTCCGAATTTTCCAGCTACTGTTTTTTAAATTATGCGAAATGCTGTGGACTTAAGAACTTTGTCAGCGATAAAAGCAATATTGTCTTTCATTGGTTGTAACAACAGCAGGAAGTCGTCAATGGGTACCTAAACACTTTAGCAGCGGGTTCAGAAACTAGATTGCAACATCAAGGATGCTGCTAAATTTGTTGAGTGCTCTGTTTGCGTTGTGTACGAAATCCCTCTAAGTTGCTGCAGCGTCTACATAGGCCTTACTGGCCGATGCTTGAATGATCGCCTACGCAAACATTCCAATTCACTCGAGGGTGTAAGCGCAAGGCACTTGCCCATGGATTGTAGGGACTGCTGGTGCCGTACTCGTTTGTACAAAACTGAGGTTGTTGGCCACGCCAAACACCAGCTTGCCAGAGAAATTTTTGAGGCGTCTAACATCCGAGGAACTCGAAGGGACAAGTGTGTTCGCGAACCTTCTCTTGATCTCTTGCATAAAGAATTTTGTTTCCTCAATTCAAAGTAAAATCTTTCTTCGTGCTGAAAGTTAAAGATCAAAAAGGGGGTTCTTGTTGTTACCTTTTCTCTGGAGTCCGAATTTTGTACTTGTGATGTTTTCATGATAACTGTATCGCCGTCCTAATCTTTACGTTTCTTGCTGCGTGGCTGAAAATGCGCACTGGTTTCCTCGAGTGGGGATTACAAATAAACCTGCAGTTGTCAGTTAGCGCTCGTCCTGTTTTCGCTCTGCACTGTCCTGTCTTCTTGCGCTGTCTTTTTCAAAAGTTATGCTCCAACAAGCCCAAAGCTCTACCTTATTAAGTGTCTCTCGTGCGCGTCCCCAGCAAGCGTCTCAGGATAACTAATACGGGCCACCCGCGCGGCCCCGGCAGCGTCTTGCGGGAGTGTCGTAGAGAAGAGTGGGGGGAGGGGGAGTGCGGCATACCTGTGCGCCGAGCGCCGTTCTTAATCATCCTTCACCTTTTCTATCACTGTTCAAATTCGTTGCATTTTCTACGCGTTTACTATTTCCAGCTCTCCGCTTTTGTCTGCGTCTTTGTCTGTTTCTTTTATTCAGCCGCGGCTACTGTGAGAGCTGCTGCGCGGACCACTATAAGGTCCCTTTCCCTCACTCTCAAGTTTGCTTTCAGGGCGGAGATTATTCCTCCTCGCTCGCTCTGTGTTCATATATTGACAAAACAATTTAATTGTGAGCTTGCCCTGACGAACGAAATACCATTTACGAAACTGTTGGCGCAATAAAACATTAAAACGAACAGCCGCGTGTGTCATAGTGCTATATTTACACTTGTAGACTGCCGCATTGTAGCCCATAATATATATATATATATATATATATATATATATATATATATATATATATATATATATATATATATATTAGCGGACAAAGTTAAAGAAATGATATATATATTTATATATATATGAAGTGAAGTCTTGTTTCGCAGCATGTTGGCACAAGAACAGGGCACCGGCCAAAAGCACTTAACATCTAACGTTTCGGCCGACGTCCGGCCTTCGCCAGTCAGTCTTCCTCCGTGGCCAGAGAGAAAAATTTTGTTGTTGTTTGGAGGTTTTTAAACCATCAAACCATCTAGAACATATCATGACTTGGAAGAAGGCACAGAACACACCTGGCTGCGTGAACACAATCAGAAATGGCATAAAAGATAAAGAAAAACAACAAAAATTCATAAAAGGGAACACGCGTGTGAAAAGCAAAATTGTTAGCGGGGCAGACAAGAAAGCACCCTTGGACTACCGTTTAAACCAGCAGAAACAGTACGAAATTTGTAAATGAGATACGACTCCCGAGTTTTTCTATCCTGATTGTGAAATGGTAACATTCATTCTGTCCAATCAGTGACCAGAATGGCTGACGTGTTTATATAGCGTAAGGTTGGGGGACATCGGCAGTGAGCCTTGGGGTTGTTGAAGCCAAAACGAAAATTTCTGTTTCTCTATGTACTGCGTATTGCGCACAGAGCACTCCATTAGATTGACTAGGTTCGAAGTGTCGCAGCAAGAAGTGCCTTTCATTCCTGTGTGATGATTAGAAACGGTGTTCGTAGCAAGTACTGAGGTAGTCTTAAGTGCGCAGATTTTGCATCTTTGCTTTCTAGACGGGCGGCGGCAGCCTTCCGAGACATGTTGTGAAATGTTTGAAGAAGTTAGCATGTCACAAGATTTTTGATCGCATGTAGACTACTCAGGGTGGGTGTGTGAATGTCAGTTTAAGGCGTCGTTCGCGTTGCCCGATGATGTTATAATGCTTGCGAAGAATGCCGGTGAAATTTTTCATAAAAGCTTAATGCATCAGTTTCAAGTTGATTTGCAAAACTAAGTTGGGGCGATTGGATCCGTCGAAGGGCGCTTTTCGGTCAACTTGGGCCCCACGTGCAAACATGTCATCGTTTAGAGAAGCGGGGTACTTCTGCGGTAACAATGCTTCTTTCAATGTCATGCAGTTACGGTTAAAATCAGTGATCAGAGCAGATCCGTCTGTAGCGCAACGCTTGGCTGTAGCGAATACCTGTTTTGCAGTGCGTTACGTGGCTACTATGGAAGTGAAGGTACCGGTGTCTGTGAATGGTTTTCTTGTACATCGAAGTAAATATTTTTCCATCACGTCGGAGCCCACTAACGACAAGAAAGTTAATGCGATCAGTTGAGTAAGTGTGCTAAAATGATATCAAATTATGCATGTCATTAAAACCGGGATGAAAGAAAGTTGTTAGGCTCGCTATGCTCCCATATTAGGAATATGTCATCTATATAGGGTTTATGATAAAAAATTGGCTTGAGTGAGCAACCGGACAAGAAGTTGTTTCCTAATGTACCTATCAATATATCTGCATAGTTAGGACGGATGTTTGTGCCCAATGACATACAGCTGACGTGAACGTAATGATCGTTATTAAATTTAAAATTGTTTAGTCCAACGATTATTTCAGCAAATTTGCGTGTTTTACGCCACCGACACAATTGTGAATGTATGAATTATCTTAGATTTGTTTTACGTAATCGTGCCATCCTCGTCTGGTATGTCTGTGTACAGCGAACAACAAATCTAAGGCAACGAGAAGAGAGTCGCAAAGGAGATCAAGGTCAGCAACGTAGCCTAAAAGGGGTTGCTGTTTTTTACATGAGATGAAAATGTAGAGTATATATAGCGGATTAGGCAATCAACAAAACTTCTGAGGTTTTTCGTCACGGTTTGTAAGTCCGAAACAATTGGTCGTGCACTGACGTCGGGCTTGTGTACCTTTGCCAATAGATGGAATCTGCCTGAAATCGGGCTTAGGGATGAATGGAGTGCTTGTCGTTAGCAGTTATTTTTTTTTCTTTCCGCCATGTCTCAATAGCTTCTTTTACCATAGAATGGATGGAACTATCCGACGTTCGAGACGCCTTGGTCTTCCCCCAACGACCACAGAAAATTCTCCTAAGGAAGACCACAAATCTGCTTTCTACATAAACCCAGCCGTCTCACTGAACAGACAAAATCAGATGCGCACTACAGTTAGAAGTGGCAGCTCGTGCCTCACGTCGTCGTGAAAGGTTGCATAAATGCCAATTCCTAAAGGTCACAATTTAACAAAAAATTGGCGGTGGTTCAGCTCTGGATAAACCGGGAGTGACGCGATAGCTACAGCTGGCAGAGTAAAACCTCCTCAATTGAAATGCAAAATCATTCGTTCGCCGCTTCGTTTCTGTGGGCAATCCTTTTTGATCTTTGTCCCACTTGACACGGCGCATGAGCACAGCTGTTGCGGCTCGGGTTCTCCGGTGCGCCGCGCCGCCGGTACCAGCAGTTGCTCCGCACCACGTGACCAGCCACGGCGCAGCGCCGCCGGCAGGTGCTCCACACCACGTGACCACGTCGCTGCGATGGCGCCGCCACCGCGCTGCTAAGCTGAAGGCACGAAATGCTGCCGTAATGTACGCTCCGTTTCATAGATCAGGTGGAACGCTGCCAAAAGTAGCGCTCTTTTTTGCGCAACCTGCATCCGCAACAGACAATAGTGCTTTACTTGTGGCGAGCCAAAAATAACAGATGCTTTGCTGGCAGGCTACGTGGATAATACATTTGTCATCAGCAAAAAACGCTCTTATTGTGAGTGAATAGATCGAGATCTGTGATTCTGTATTTTGCGTTTGTCGTCTTTTTCCATTTCACGTTTTCGCCGTCCCCGCAACTCTGGCCGCCTCTTTTACTCTTACCCGCTGCCTTTCACTTTTAAGAAAATGGCGTCCAGCACAGCTGCCCCGCCCACCTCTCCTGTACGCATTTTCTTGGCAGTTCATACATCGAAGCTGTCAAGGCACGCTAAGCAAGTATTTGCAAATGTACGCCTGGATACGTTTTCCTGCATACGTACCTGGATACGTTTTCCGGTAAAGTCTGTACGGGAAGTACTGAATGCTGCGAGCGAGGATACCGGAGTATCTCCCCGTACCGTTTCCAGAAACAAGGCGGAGCGTCTGTGTAGGCCTCGGGCGTCTCCGAAGAATAGACCTTGCGACGTAAAGATTTCAAGCTTGCGAAGAGTAAAGAATGACCGCTTCACAGTCCATTGCATCCGTCTGAAAGTGCACAGTATGCTCGAGAAGAGGGAAGTCCAAACATTAGACACTGTGCTAAAGGCTGTCGATTAGGACAACGACTTGCAGAACTTCAAGAAAACGACGTTGTGGAGGTTGATCAAGGACGTCGGATTCACATTTCAAAAAAGAAAACGGATCATTGCGCTGATCGAGCGAAGTAACATCATTGCCTGGCGTCGCAGGTACCTGTGGGCGATCATGAAATGTTGAGGATAGGGCACGTACGAGTCGTTCCTTGCTTGAAATTTTCTTACGCAGCACGTTCAGACTGTCTCGACCTCGTCGTCGTAACAGTGAGTGTTGCTTAAGAATAACACATATAAAAGAAAAGCGTTGCTCTTGGTGACCTTTTGCGTAGAGGGAACGTTTCACGGCCAGTTTTGCACTAAATCTGGGTGAGGCACTTGTTTGCATAGGAGAGATTTAATCGCTAAATTCCAATTGGTGCGGCAAGCAAATACAACAAAACTGCCAAAAATGTTTTAGCACTGCAATGGGTAGCGCCATCTCGCAGTCATCGTAGGAACGAAATAACACCCATTGTACACTGCCCGTTTTATTGTGGTGCGAGTTACTGGCGTTACTGCTGCGAATATTGGAAATTTTTGTTCGCAGTCGCCGCAAGAGAATAGAGTTCAAATGCTGCAGAATTGCTCAAGTACCCCATGCAAACATACAGTGAACATAAAATGGCTTCCAAATACCGCCTGGTCGCGGAATATATTCGCGAACAAAGAAGCAATGAAGCAGAGATAATTCTTTTTCTCGATTGTATTTGAGCGGCTGTTTGTAAGACAGTGGTTTGCAGTGTGTTTGTTGCTGTGCGTCTCCTAAACTTACATGCGGCAGTGTGTTTGTTTACTCAAGAGACGCCAAAAGAACGCGCCGTATGACTCGAGAAGCGTCGTAACTAAGATGCTTCTAAAAGAAGTCGTTCTATGTCCCGGAGTGACTCTAAGGGCGGAAGAGACCGGTTTGGGCTCTCGAGAGCGTCGGAATGAGAAGATGCGTAGACGACGTGCCGAAGAAACGAGGCTTTCGCAATTCAACTACGGTTAATCACAGCTAAACCACAGCCAATTTTTTCCTTCCGTTCTTGGGAAAGGAAATGGCGCAGTATCTGTCTCTCATATCGGTGGACACCTGAACCTTGCCGAAAGGGAAGGGATAAAGGAGAGACTAAGAGATTAAAGGAAAAAAGACGTGCTGCAGTGAAGGGTTCCGCATTAATTTTCACCTCGTGAGAATATTTAAGGCGCACTGACATCGAACAGAACAGTAGTGGTGAAATTCATTTATAAAGCAATATATACAGAAAGGTGGTCGCGCAGAGGCCACTAGAGGGTCTCGCCCCTTACAATACAAGGCGGAGTCCTTCATTCTGAGACTCCGTTGGTCCTGACCGCTGCGCATGTCGCCGGACCAGGGCCTGCTGGGCCGATATTTCTTGGCAGCCGAGCAGAGCCGCCTCCCTGTCCTCTCGGGTTGGGGAAGGGGCGTTTACCAGCATGCGAAAACCATGTGAATGGTGTTAGCCACCTCCCCATAGAATGAGCAGCGGCCGTCAAAAGAAGAGTTAAAGTGCCTGAGAACCGCCGGGCACAGCAGGGTGTTTGTAGAGAGTGTTAGGAGAGTTCGTTTGCCAGCTTTGCCAAGTCCATTCATAGGAGTCGGGTAGCGCCGGTATTCGGCCCGACAGTGCTCAGTAATATCTTTAAAAGAAAGAAGAGGGCTGTGATCTCGATTAAGGTCCTCCCGAGGAAAGCCTGGTGCCCGGTAGGTGAGTGCGCTGGATGCCTCATAGGCGGCTTTGTTACCTGGCTTGCCGTGGTGAGGGGTGCCCATATGATTGAGCGATGAGTTGGATCGCAGTCGTGAGTATGGAGCCGAAGAATTTAGGGAGCAAGTGGAGTAATCCAACTGAGCTAAAAGTTAGGACAGAGTCCGCGAGAGTCTGTAAGGATCAATTTAAAATCGGGATGGAAGGCTGCGAGGGCGATCGCTACCTCCTCCGCATGAGTTGAGCTGGGCGCTCTGAGCGAGAGGCCGTCCACCTGTTTTCCCTCGTGTATGACAGCAGCCGTGCACTATTTCCCCTTGGAGGGGTAGGGACCTGCCATGTCGACGTAGAAGACGTGTTTCTTTAAGCCATACTGGCGGTGCAGGGCATAAGCCCGCACCTGTCGCCGGCCATCGTGGTCACCCTTGTTCATCTTAGTCGGAAGGGGTCGAACAGAGAGGGCACGCCTCCACAGTTCGGGCACTCGAACCCGTTACATCGTATGGTGGTCATGTTTGATGCGTAACCGGTCCAAGAGGCGGAGACCTGACACACTCTGTGCGATACGCGGGTAATGGTTAACGAGATGCGCATCGCGAAGTTCTCGATATGTGTTCACGACCCCCAACGCGAGTAGTCGCGCGTTGAAGTGGAGATCGGAGCTTCGAGGGCTCTCTGGAAAATTTTGCGGACTACAGCCTCCAAGCAATCTTCGTCATGTTTTTTAAGTGGAGGGATTCGAGTACAGTACTGGAAGAGTTACGAAGGCATGGGCGAGCCGCACCGCATCCTTATTTCGCAACCCTCTACGCTTGTTGGAAACGCGGCCAATCATTCGGCTCACCTAGTCGCCGACTTTGTTGAGTTTTGCAAGTGTTGCGTCTGCATATCGATGCTGATTAATGAGGATACCGAGTATTCGAACCTCTGAGTATTCGGAGAGAAATCTGAACGAAGATTTCTCATTTCTGAGAATGTCGAATATGCACAAATTCAGACTTGGACGGGAAGCACTGGAGGCCGCGCTACGTAGCATAGTGGGCTACTTTGCTCGCTGCTGCTTGCAGGCATTCCTCCATCTCTCCTATGTTTCCCGTAGAAGGCCAGATGGTGATGTCATCGGCGTACAGTGCATGCTGAACACCGCAGACACCCGTAAGCTGTTTCGGGAGGTGCATCGTGGCAATATGAATTTAACGATGACATGTTTCCAAGACGCTGGGAGTTTTCCGTTCCTCCAACACTCGTTCGCAAAATCCGCGAGGGCTGTGATAGAAGCGTCGTCGAGCTTTCTGAGTGTCTTATCGTTAATGGCGTCCTCTCGCGGAGCGGATGTCGGGAGTGTCTTAGGGAGGGCTGCTCTTATTTCCGCCATTGTTATGTCAGCGTCCAGGATTGGGTTAGCTTGCCCTTTATAATCGGGTAGGGACTTCATCTCTTGGGTTGAGCAGAAGTACTTTTGTTTTAGCGTGCTTATAATATCTTGATCCATGCCTGCGTCTATGTTTTAAACTTTGGTGATTTCCTTTTGAGTCGTAGATTTGTTCGATTCCGGATCAAGGAGATGCCGCCGAAGATCCCACGTCTCTTTCGTGCCTAGATCGCCATTTACATTTTCGCAGATATGGTTCCACTGCTCTCTTGCGAGTTCCGCGGAGTAGTGGTGAATTTCTTCCGGGAATGTGACTATCCTGTTTCTAGGCTTTTGTTGTATTTTTGTTAAGCCATCTTTTTTCTAATCATTGCCTTGCCTCACAGATTTGTGTAAGTCTCCTGTCAATCGTACTTAGGCCTAGGTCATATCCTAGTTATGTAGTGGCCTTTCCCACATCTGATCGGAGGGTTTGTGTCCACTGTTCTAGGTCTGTAATCTGTTCCTGATTTTGGTCGCGGATCGTCCCAAGTTTGTCCCAGTCGGTGATTCTGTTTTTTCTGGGTTTGAGTGTGAGATTGCCAATGGCTATTTTAGATGTTATTATATAACGGTCACTTCCTCGTTTTTGTCTGGTGTAGCTCCAGCTTAAGTTTGGGAGATATTTGCCTATCGTGAGGTCTGGGCACGTGTCCCTACTCACGCTGTTGCCTATCCTGATAGGTTGCATGGGGTCCGTGTATTAGGTTAGCCCTCTTTGCTGGATAAAATTCATTAGGGCCGGGACTTTCCTGTATGTTGTTGCGGGTCCCCATTTCACGTGTTGATCGTTGAAGTCGCCCACAGTTAGGGTTAGGTTTTGGCCTGCGATTTGTAGGGCTTTGAGTATGGCGGCTTTCGATGGTCCAGCCTGTGCCCTGCGGTGGCTGTATGCGTTCAGTATGAACAGGTGATTATGCACGTCCCATGCACGCTCCGTACACTGCCGCCTTAGCGTTTCGCCTCCATCGAAACGTATAGTGCGTGTTCTTTTACATGGATAGAGCCACCTGTCACTAGTCGGGGGAGCAACACGGGCGTAGGAACACATCACCCGCCGCGATGGCTCAGTGGTTAGGGCGCTCGACTACTGATCCGAAGTTCCCGGGCTCGAACCCGACCGCGGCGGCTGCGATTTTATGGAGGAAAAACGCTAAGGCGCCCGTGTGCTGTGCGATGACAGTGCACGTTAAAGATCCCCAGGTGGTCGAAATTATTCTGGTGCCCTCCACTACGGGCACCTCTTTCTTCTTTCACTCCCTCCTTTATCCCTTCCCATACAGTGCGGTTAAGGTGTCCAACGATATATGAGACAGATACTGCGTCATCTCCTTCCCCAAAAAACCAATTATTATTAGGAACACAGTCGTGTAGTGCACACCATCTTGATTATATGAGAGAGCTGTACCTTTCTAAGTGCTGCAAACATCTTGTGAGACAGAATATAAACAACCTCAAGGCCTTGGAAGCCGAGGAGACCCTGGTGCGCTTGAGCACCCGGCCGTGCAGACCATCGCCACATGCCGGGCTGCCAGTTTTATGGACCTTACTAATATAAACCCTTGAGTGCATTGTGGCCGTTGGGGACCGAGATGCGTGCACTGAATTTTTTTCAGATAACAAAGATTCCCTCTAATAAATATTTGGAATGAAATATTATTCTATGTTACACCTAGCTTGTTTATCCTTCCTCTGCTTCGTAACGTTCCTTTCAGACTGACCCTCCCAAGTAATACAGCCGAAGGAGGACCTTTAAGATTATTATGAATAAATAAATAAGGACATATATAATGTGAGGTGATGAAAGGTGAGAGAATACAAAATGTTAACCTTTAACCATCAGTACTAGTACCTACAACTGCACCAAATAAAGAGGACAGTAGAGATCTGAAATAGAATTAGAAAAACTTTGGACATCCGGCGCGGTAGATCTCTGGTTAAGGCCTTCCTCTACTGCATCGAGTATCGGAGCTCGAACCGCACCACGGTGACCGCATTTCGTTGGAAATGAAAATTGTTTTTGGGAAAGGAAATGGCCCAGTATTTGTGTCACGTATCGGCGGACACCAGAACCGCGCCGCAAGCGAAGAGATAAAGGAGGAAGTGAAAGATGAACGGACGAAATAGGTGCCCTATTGGGGGCTCTGGAATAAGCGCGACCACCTGGGGGATCTTTAACGTGCACTGACGTCGTACAACACACGGGCGCCTTTTCTTTTCGCCTCCATCGAAACGCAGCCGCCGCTGTCGGGTTCGAACCCGTGAACTCCGGATCAGTAGCCGAGCGCCATAACCACTGAGTCACCGCGGCCGGTGGTGGTGGTAGTGGTTTTTTATTAAAATAATAGCAAATTGGAAGGAAAACATTTTTGCTAGCCCCGGCATCTGCCATCGCTACTGAAGCACCTGAGCTGGCGCAGCAGAAATAAAGTATAGCAGGCACAATTGAGAAATTAAATGAAAGAGGTGAGGGGACGGGAAGAGAGGTTAGGGGAGCAGTTATATATACAAACTATTTACACAATAAGAAATGTGTACAGGTTGTGCGCGTGATTAGTTCATTTTAGAGGAATTAAAACACACGCGCACAGCACAGTGTTCTCTACAACTGGAGTGAGCGTCCAGTTATTAAGCGTTCAAGGTAGAACTCGTGGAGCGTTCGGTCGCTGCTTGTAACTACGTGACGGAGAACAGACGGGACATCAAATCCATGTGTTCTAGGAATGCACACAGGCTCACCAAAGTTCGCTCACGAGTGCGCGCACTGCCCTGCGGCCACAGTAGCACCTTGATGGAATCTGTTAGTATGCCCTGCGCACTATAGGCCCCAAGCATATTGCGACGAGCAGCGGCGAACGCGGCGCAGTGAAAAAGCAGATGTTCTAGTGTTTCCACTGCACCGCATCCATCACACACATCACTCGTGATTCCGTGATGCTCCCGTCGTTCTCCGGGCCACAGGCAGCCAATGCACGCGCGGAGGATCATTACACATTGCGACCGTGTAAGTGCGCGACAGCCGGTGATTCTGTCGATGCGCTCACCTGAAATCATAAAATCATCGAAACGCAGCCGCCGCTGTCTGGTACGAACCCGGGAATTCCGGCTCAGTAGCCGAGCGCGCTAATCACTGAGCCTCCGCGGCGTGTCCAAAACGCAAAAGGCTTCCGTGTGCTGCGCGATGTCAGTGCGCGTTGAAGATCCCCAGGTGGTCAAAATTATCCACAGACGAGCACTGCGGCACCTCTTTCGTGCGTTCTCTTTTCACTGCCTTCTTTATTCCTTCCCTTACGGGTGCGGTTCAGGTGTCCGCCGTGATAAGTGAGACAGGCTAAGCAGAATTTGAATAGAATTTCAGTGCTTTCGCGTTAATCGCACGCAATTTTCTTCATCCAACCGTAATCTCTGAAGTAAATTTGGGCCTCAGCTTTCCTGCAAACCAATTTTCGCACAGCTTTCACTGATAACTCGCGCCATGGCTCAGAGAGATGTGGAATGCGCTGAGGAATGGGAGAGCACGCATTCTTTTTCGAGAATCGGCCGCGGCGCTCTTGATAATTTCCATTATGAGCGATACAAATCACGGTGGCATTTCCTTTTGTAATATCTACACGACATGGTTTTGAAGAGAAAGCTTCATTACGCTACCTCGTAATGGTTTCGCGGTGCTTGCGGTTTCGCCCTTCAAGTGAGGCAGAGGTCAAACCAAGACTAAGCTATGGCAAAACAATGTTGTTCTTCCACATGCTATCCCAGGCACTTCAACGTCAAGTCAGCGTCAAAGGCCATTGTAGAATGTAAAGGTCAAAGCTCAGAGGTCAAAGTCAAAGGTGAAAGGCGAAGTAAACACTTAGCTTTTTTTTGGGGGGGGGGGGGGTGAAAGGAAATAGCGCAGTATCTACTTCATATATCGTTGGAGAGCTGCACCGCGCTGTAAGGGAAGGGCTAAATGAAGGATTGAAAGAAGAAAGTAAGAAAGAGGTGGCACAGTGGCGGGCACAACACACATTGCACAGCACACGGGTCGAAATAATTCCGAAGCCCTACAATAACGCACCTCTCTCTTCCTCCTTTATCCCTTCCCTTACGGCGCGGTTCAGGTGTCCAACGATATATGATACAGATACTGCGTCATTTCTTTTCCCCCAAACCTATAATTATTATTGAGCAAAGGAAAGGCGCATAACTGGCCTCCAGGGACAGTGGACAACCCATTGGCATTTTATTCTACTTGGCACGGCGGTATTAACAGGTGCGCCCTGCATGCGTTGGCATTGGCAATGTTGTGGCAGAAGCGCGGTGTCGGCGTTCCTTCTGTTCATGGGCGTTGAGAACATCCTAGACTCCCACGATTTCAAGCAAAGGAAGGCGAATAACTGGCTCCCTTGGTAACTTTACGCCACAATCGCGCTTTGATGTACGTGGCAGTGGTGAGAGAGAGAGGGGGTGAATGCATTAGCGCTAAAAACATTGTTGCAGACACGCGGCACTTCAGCAATAGTCCGCAGCGTTCATTGGGTGATGAACCGCTCGCAATCAATCGTTAACTGCCACCTGCCAGGGTGGCAAGGTGGGCGCGTTGCATACATCTTGTGCAGAACGCAATCAACGTTTTAGACGCCGACGCGTGTTGTGGCCCGCTTTCGCTGTCTAACTAGTTCAGCAGTACTACTGAAGCTATTTTTTTTGTAGCGGGAGCTACACAAGGCTAGAAGTCGTGCATTTCGCAGTACAGGCGTGTGGCCAGTGGCGCGCATGCGCTACCATTGTACATGCGGGAGGCCAGTTTTGCGCATGCGTCGTTACCATGGCACCCAGGTAGAAGGAGTGGGTGCGTCGTGCGCTTCGTCGTTTCCCTCCCTCCTTTATCCTGACCTTTACGGCGCGGTTCGGGTGTCCACCGAGATAGGTGAGGTAGATACTGTGGTTTGCGCGCTGTTACGTATTCGACGGCTAGACGCGCGCTGACTACAGCTGTGGAGCTTAATTCCGGTAACAGCACTTCTGCTGGGAACTTTGTGGCAGGGCAAATGAGTGTTAGCAAGTATTTGTTCCCGGCGATGTTACTGGTAATGGACCAACGATGCCGACTACCAATCTGCGAGAAGGTTCGCCAATCAAAGGCACTCGGACCAAAGGCGCCTTGAATTTTTCGTTTGGCCGTCCGGTCCTTTGGCAAACGTTGCACGAACGTACCCATTGCTCTGATTCCTTGAAGCACATCGGCCAGTAGTAGTCGTTCAATAATCTGCTGTTAGTTTTATTTATCCCTAAATGGCCAGCCCAGCTATTGGTATGAACCAGATCGAGACGTGCAGTACGATACTTCTGGGGAACTGCCAGCTGTTCGAAAGAGCGGCCTTTCTTGTTTTTGAATGTTCGGTACAAGGGGCCGTCTTTTACAGTGAACGATAGTGGTCCCTTTTGGTTCCGTCTTGACCTTTCCCGGCACGTTTGTAAAGACTCGTCGTTCGCTTGATCCGTTTTGAGAACTCTTCTGTCTACTTTTGCAGGAAGTTGGAAACTGTCACTGACTAGGCTTATCGTTTCATCGTTGCGTCTCCGGGCGCGGAAGCGGCCGGGGAGTTATCAACGGTTGGTGTGGCTGGTACGGCTTCGCTCGTTGCGGCAACTTGTGACAAATAACTTTGCTCTGGAACGTCGGTGGCACGAGTAGCGTTAGTAGCTTGCGCTCTTGTGTGGGACCTTGTGAAGATTACAGGGTTCGCATGTAGTTCCATTCCAGTGTTTTGCAAGTCCCTCATTGATCTGTTAGATAAAATATAAGGGATTCTTTGCGGCAGCTTGTCTTAAACAGCGGCTTCAGTTTGAAATTTGCCGAAGGCGCCCGTCATTTCAACTTTGGCAACCGGCAAGCACTTCCTGTCGGGATCTAGTGCCTGACGCACCCATACACCCGATCCGGTGAAGTCTTCGGGCTTAACAAACGACGGGTGGACGATATCAAATGTAGCTCCTGTGTCACGTAGAACCTTGCCACTGACGCCATTCACCGTCATGTCATAGGTGTAAGGCAAAAGTAAATAGCTCTCTTCAGTTAGCAAGTTAACGGACACAGTTGCTTGTCGGCACCCTACTGCGATATATCCTGGTTGTTGGAATTTGTGACAGAATAACGGTCGCTTTTCTTCGAACTTCAAACCTTTTGGTTCACTCGAGTTGGCCGCTTGCGTTTGGGCGGGAACGCTCTCGGATTTCCCTTGGTTGCTTTCTCTCTCTCCTTTCTGAAACTTTTTGAATGCTCCCGACGGTTTCTTTTGCACTTCTGAAGTTAGCATTCTGCGGGAACAGTATTCGTCAGCCAAAGTGGCTGCCATTTGCAACGTAGCAACGTTTGACTTGTCCTGAATCCACAGGCGCATTTGCTCCGGAAAAGAAGCATAGAATTGTTCTAGCGCGAACACTTCAATCACACTTTGCTTCTTCTCGTATGCGTTGGCACTTTTAGGCCACTCTTCCAACAAGCTCATGGATTTATAGAATTCCGAGAATGACTCTCCTTGACTGCGCCTCGTGTTACGAAACTTCATCCTTAAGGCTTCTGTAGATAAGCTATACCTTCGCCTCAGCTGAAGTTTTACTTTATTGTAGTCACGCGCATCTTCTGGCATTCTCGCGATTACGTCCGCTGCTTAGTTTGGAAGCAATGTCAAGAAGCATTGCGACCAGGTCCCTTCTGAAAGTGCTGCTCTAGTACACGTCCTCTCAAAGTTGACAATGTACAAAGTGATGTCACTACCAACCCTGAAAGCTTGCATGTATCCGCGCATGTCGAAACTGCCAGTTCGTTCAAGGCTATGCAGCTGCATCTATTTTAACTTCACTTCTATCTCTGTTTCTTTTAGCTGTTCGGAAATTGCCTTACAACATTCCTCGACCTCGTCGTCTTTCGCTAAGCATTAGGATATTGCTTCAATAATTGCAGGTTTACGCATCGACGTCTGTACAGGGATACCTAACTCTTCTGCTAGCAACACTAGGTTGGGTTTCGTTAACGATGTGAGGTTCATGACTGCTGAGAACAAGTGCTACTCTTACACGTGTTAATATTTAGCAAAGTCAAAAGCCTCGACTACCAAGTAAATGCCGCTAATGCTCCCAATGAAGTCAAGTAAGCAGTGCACTCACCAAACCGGACGCCAAGGCCACCGCCGACGTGCGCTCCATCCGCTGTCCGCAGTACGCTGCCACCAGCTGTTACGCATTCGACGGCGAGACGCCAAGGGCGGCAGGACGACCGGCCCAAGGAACAGACGACCCACGCAGCGCCAGGAAGATAATGACCTTTATTCGTTCGGCGACGCGCTTTTTGAGCGCTAAGCAGCCAATCAGGGAGTGGAAAAAGAAATGAATATATCGTGGCAAGCGGGGCAATCTTATCTGTAGGTTACAACGGAGAGTGCGACCAGCACCGCGAATGTTACAGCTCTCGTGGCGCCTTCAGGGATGACTTCACACCACCGCCGCCGTTTCGTGTGACGTCAGACCCCGTTCATTACCCGAACCGCGCGTTAAGCATGCGCAGCATTGCGAATAAAAAGCGAATATGTAATCAGCGGCTGTATCGCAATGCTTTATATGGACGTACAGAAGGAGAGTCTAGCCGCTACTAAACAGCGGTATAGAAAAGTGAACATTAACTCTTCCGATCCTGAGGTTGTCGCATGGCAGTTGACTACTCAGCAAAAAGATAATGAGCGTCGGAAGGCGTAGAGAGCACCGGAGACGCCCGAACAGAGAGAGGAACGTATTGCCAGAAGGAGCCGCCAGACTGCCGAGAGTAATAGACACCGCTTAGCCGCCAAGATAGGGCCTATGGAAGGCGTCAGTCAAGCGCAACAAACCGAACAGGATGTGAAGGCCCGTCGTGTGACTTACATTGAATAGTTAGATGTAATTGATTAAAAATTCCAGGCAACGATTTGGGTATAGCGTTGTCATAGTATATGAGTACTCTTTTGTTTTTTGCATTCATAAACATGAGCAAGATACGCTAGCGAGAGCATAGCAACGATGTGCGCTCACTGCAAAGGTGTAAGGTGGGAAATTCATGACCAGACGGCTCCGCAAGCGTTAGGATTTCGGCGCAGTCGATATCGTTGAACAGCTCTTGTAAACTAAGCGCAAGATGCATAAACACAAACATGTGATCAAAATCTGTGGATTAGTCCGCCAAATCCACGATATACAAAAGGAAAGCCGTCACCTTTCTTTGATGTGCTGCAAGCCGTTTCACCAAATGAGCCAGAGGTGAAACCTGTTTACGGCGTGGTTCGGGTGTTCTCCGATATATGAGCGACATTTACAGCGCCGTTTCTTTTTGTTCATAAATGAAAAAATGCTGGTGCTTCACCTCTGGTTAACCGTGTTCGAAAGCGAAAAGCTGCATGCACCTGGCTTCAATTATGGTCGAATGACTGGCGGTTACCATATATATCCGTACTGATACACACACACAGTAGTAGGCCTTTTTATTCGTTAAACATATTGCTTTCTTCGAAACGGCAATAAAGGTGTTCACCCAAGAGTGTATATATTTTATATAGCTTCGGTGATATTTACTACGGTAATATTCCTGGTTATGTGCGGAGATAAGGAAAAAATACCAACCCCGAGTGACCCGCAAGCTCTGCAGATAATTTCAGAAAGTCAAATTAAAAAAGAAATTGGTTTTTTAGAAAGAAAAAGGTGCTATGTGAGGCAGGCGTCGTTTCCTGTTGTTAAAACGAACCTTCAATTTCCTTCGGCACCTCACCCAATCTCCTCTCTTCTTGTCCCCTCACGTCTTTCATTTCATTTGTCCATTCTACCTGATATCCTTTTTTCCTCTGCCCCAGCTCGGGTGCTTCAGTATGCTGCTGCAGTTTCTGATAGGAAGAAAAAATAGAATAGTGCACGGGCCTGTTTACTTACTCGTCGAGCCGCTCTCGCTGCCGCGTGCTGAATATAGGAGAGGAACGGTAGAAAGAAAATGCGCGCGCTAATACGCCCCGGGCCAATCCCGGAGGCAGTGATACACCGGTCCGACCCAGGAGAGAGTGCTTCAAGCCGAACACTCCGCCTGCTGAGGCTAGCAAAAATCTTTTCCCTCCTTTTTATTATTTTACTAAAAACACCTTGCTACTACTACTACGCTTTCCTTCCGTTAAGGGACAGTTCGGGCATATTCTAGATAACTGAGACAGGCGTGATTTCTTTTTCTTAAACCAACTTTCATTTATATTTGCTTGCGGCGCGGTTCATGTGTCCACCGAGATATGTGGAACAGGTGTCATTTTCTTTCCTTAAAACCAAATTTATTTTCCATTCCTTGCCTTACGCCACGATTCGCGTCTACAGCCAGAAATGCGAGACAGGCGTAATTTGCTTTCCTCGAAAGGAATTTTATTTCATTTTTCTTCCCTTAGGGGCGCAGTTCAGGTGTCTACCTAAATTGTGAGAGGCTGCATTTCCTTGTTTGAATACTAGGTCAAACTTGCCGCCCTGCTGACGGCTAGAAAAGCTGGTGTAGTGAAGCTTGTCGCTTCAATAATAATAATATTATTTGGTTTTTTGGCGAAAGGAAATGGCGCAGTATCTGTCTTATATATCGTTGGACACCTGAATCGCGCCGTAAGGGAAGGGTAAGGGAGGGAGTGAAAGAGGAAAGCAAGAAGGAGGTGCCGTAGTGGAGGGCTCCGGAATAATTTCGACCACCTGGGGATCTTTAACGTGTACTGGCATCGCACAGCACACGGGCGCCTTAGCGTTTTTCCTCCATAAAAACGCAGCCGCCGCGGTCTGGTTCGAACCCGGGAACTCCGGATCAGTAGTCGAGCGCCCTAACCACTGAGCCACCGCGGCGAGTTCGCTTCAAATCCAATCTTTGTTTTTTTTCGAAAGCAAAAATATTGCACATAACTGGTCCCCAGGGGTGGTGGACGCCTCAGTCTAGCTTTAAACAACGTGGCGGTAGTGACAAATGTGCGCTGCATGCGTTGCCATTCATAACGTTGTAGCACAAACGCGGCCCTGAAGCTATAGTCCGTCGGCGTTATTTTTGTACATTTTTAACAGCGTTGACAGCACTCTAGACTCCGAATATTTTGAGGAAATTAATGCGCAAAGAAATGCGCATAACTGATTCTCTGGGGCTGTGGACGCCGCAATCGCGCTTTGAGGTACGCGGCGGGTAGGAAAAAGATGTGGTCTGTATGCATTATCGCTGACAATGCTGCGGCACACACGCGACACAGCAGCAATACGCGGCAGCGTTCATTGGGTGACCAACCTCTCGTGATCAACCACTAATTTAACTGCTATTTGGCGGGGTGGGCGCGTTGTCTATCCAGTTTGCAGAACGCACTACACTTTAGAGACCAAACCGCGGCGCAATAAAGTTGATTCTCTCCTCCTCTCTGGAACGTTGTACTCAAACCCAAACCCAAGCTGAACTGGGTCAGAACGACACCTATCGTACCTCAGCGTGAGCAATTCACCCCGTCTGAAGGCTCCCCAAGCGTGAAAATATCCTCCTGCCTGAGGGGAAATGCCATATACTGACGCCGCAGCACAGTGCTACACTAGCAGGAGGAGGAGGAGGAGGAGTGGCAGGGAGTTAAACCGAAGGAGTCACCGGTTTGCTATCTTGCACGGGGGAAAGGAGTGCGGAGGTAAAAATAAGTAGAAAAGAGAGTAGCAGGAACTTGAAGCCACTATGGATAGTGACAGAGTACGGTAAAATCACAGCCTATCGTGCAGGCCACAAGTCCTCAAGAAGCAGAGCAGTGCCTAGGAGGCATTCACCGCCAGATATCGCAGTGGCCAGTAGCCGACAATCTCCATTCCCTTCAGTTGGCGTGGATCTAGATGCGCCAACGCTCGGAAGAAAGACTGCTTTTCGGCGCTGTAGGCTGGGCTGTCACAAAGGATGTGGACTATAGTTCTACCACACACGCAGACGTCACATGCAGGGCTATACCACATGGTAGTGGTAGTGGTTTTTTTGTAAAAATAATAGTAAAAAAGTAGGAAAAGACTTTTGCTAGGCCCGGCATCTGGCATCGATACTGAAGCACCTGAGCTGGGGCAGCGGAAATAAAGAATAGCAGGGAGAATGGAGAAATGAAATGAAAGAGGTGAGGGGGCAGGAAGAGAGGATGGGGGAGAAGCAATATATACAAACTATTTACACACTAAGAAATGTGTCCAGGTTGTGCGCGTGATTAGAGTGCGCGCACTGCCCCGCGGCCACAATAGCGCCTTGATGGAGTCTGGTAGTATGCCCTGCGCCTTTAGGCCGCGGGCATATCGCGACGAGCATCGGCGAACGCGGCACAGTGAAGGATCGTATGTTCTAGTGTTTCCACTGCACCACATCCGTCACACATATCACTCGTCGCGATTCCGTGACGCAACCGTCGTTCCCCGGGCCACACGCAACCAATGCGCGCGCGTAGAATCATTGCCCGTTGTGACCGTGTAAGTGCGCGAGAGGCGGTGATACTGTCGATGCGCTCACCTCCTGCGATGCGTGGTACGGGGTGCTGCTTTCGCAAATTGTCGTGGATGGCCGCACGCGCGTCCTCTAGCGCAAGGGGCAGATCGCTGGCAGGTAGTTGGTCTTGTTGTTGTTGTTGTTGTTGTTTGCCTATCAAAAGGTGGCACATACTCACGTTCTGGGATCGGCCAAGAATCGGGTGGCTATTCACCTGAACACAGTTAACAAAAAGGGAAAGCACGTGGGAGCGCAACACCTGTAAATTCTTCGTCATGAACAGAAAAGGGATGAAAGTTTTGATTTCAAAATTATAAGAATAATAATGCAGAGAGGGATTAAATAATAATGATTTAGTCAAAATGTAATAATTGATAGAAAATAAAAGTTTGGAACATTTAGCAAGGCAGTCGGTGAGATTCTATCGGGAAATTTAGACGAGCGGTACAAACAGATCTGTGGATGAACCCAAATGTGGTGGCGCCAAATGGTAGCAAGAGCGGGCAGCTCAAACTAAGGCCAAGATGCTGCAAGGGCTCCTGCAACCTTTTTCTCATAGAGTTGTATCTGCGACAATACAGCCAAAAATGTTCTATAGATTCAGGCTCACGGCAAAATGCACAAAGGGGAGAGAGCGCCAAACCCGACTTGTGTAAATAGAAATTTAGAGGGGGGATGCGGCAGCGCAGCCTCGTCAGTGATACTTCAAGCTGCCGAGAGCAACAAATTTTCCTGTTCCAATAATATTTAAGGTGCTCATAATCCGCCGATGTTAAAAGTGATGTGTCTTGCGTGCTTAAAAACGCACGTCGCCGAAATCTAGATGCTGTAATAAAGGCTGTAGCCGGGATGATTGGCAACACGTGGCCACTGAGAGAAGCCTTTGCGAGATTCTTCGAAATCTCATTTACTGTCACACTGCTGTGACCAGGGACCCATACTAAATGAACAAGGCTCAAATGCGGAGGAAGTAGAGATAAGAAAGTTGTTGAAATGGGACCGCCAACATGTGCAGCGAGGGACGAACACAAAGATAAAGAATCAGTAATTTCTGCAACTGCGTGCAGCGGTCGCGAGGTCGTCAGCTTCTTCGTTGCCGGCGATGCCGCCGTGACTGGGCACCCACTGTGCACGCACGGCACATCCTCTCTGCACGAGGCGCTCGATGCGTGATCGAATTTCCCGCACTAGTGGGTACCGCGGCATTTAGATTGCAGGCAGCTGAGGGCGGCGCGGGAGTCGCACAGCAGAGCACTCCTGGGCTGCGGAGGGCTGAGTGTGAGCAGCAGGTCCAGCCCGAGCCGGATCCCCGTCAACTCCGCCGTGCTGGAAGAGCCTAGGAAGGATGTGTGTTGCTGGCTGTGCAGTCGCAGGGCGGAGATGGTAGCCGCAACTGCAAGGGATTAGCTATAGCGGGCCACTGAGCCGTCGGTGTACACGAAGAGATGGTTCTGGAGCTCTTCGTGTATGACGGCTCTGGCCAGCTGCTGCACAGCACAGAGATTTGTGCTCCACTTTCCCGCAATGCCGACGATCTCTCGCTGTATCTCCGAGGCAGCAGGCCTGGGCGATCAGGAGCCGTAAAGGGGTGGGCCTTGTGTGAATTGCTCATACTCGAGCAGCGCCACGCCCATTTGAGAGCACGGGTGCGAGCGTATACTCTGCAGCAGCGAGCCGCCGTTGGTGCGCGGTGAAGCCAGTCGATGTGGTTCAGTGCCCTGCGCGCTGCTTGGAGCTGAAGTGGCCACGCTCCTGCATTGTCCAACGTTGCGGCGCACTGCGAGTTTTTGGGCAGGCATTGGCACACGCGCAGGGTCTTGCGGTGCTGGAGGTCGAGTTTCTTCTAGCACGGCTTGCGCACCGCGACGAGCGAAAGCGCACAGAGAACCACCCCTAAAGCTGCGGCATTCAATAGCCGCAGCGCGGCCTGCTGGGAGATGCCCTGCCCTCGAGCGGTGAGCTCGTGTGCGGCGGCAGTGATCCTCTTCGTCTGCAAAAAGGCCTTGGTCGCCGCGGGGCGGAAGGAAAGGCGCCAGTCAATGTACAGGCCAAGGAATCGGAGTCCCGTCCAGTAACAGTGGCGCAAGGTGCGCGCGCGAGCGCGAAACGCACGCCATGGCCACCAATTTGCCCACGCTCAGCGACAGACCAAGGTCGCGAAAGCTGGCATCGATTGTGACAAGGGCTCCCTGAAGCACCTCCGCACACGGAACGCCTCGCCCGGTGGTCCCCGGCACCACAGAGCTATGTCGTCTCCATATATGGACATGTACACATGGTGTCGGCCGCTCGTGGGCAGGGAGGCCGGCACCACCGACATGGCCACATTAAAAAGAAATGGTGATAAGACAGAGCCCAGCGGCACGCCCATGTACACCGGGCGAGGCTTGGAGAGCTTACGCCCCACACGTACGCGCATAGTGCTCCCGCTCCGGAAGCCGTGAACGTATCGCAAAAGGCGCCCGCTCACACCAGCCCCCTCAAGCACCGCGAGAATGGTGCGCGGTGAACGTTTTCAAAAGCACCCGAGACGACCAGTAGTAGCAGCAGCGCAACCTGGCCTGCCGCCCTGACATGCTCCAGCGCATTAAGAACGTCCGGTTTAGAATCAGCCATGCACCGCATCCCACGGAAACCCGTCTGCCGCTCGTCAAACAAATCAGCCTCCGCAGCCCGCTCGTTCAGACGCTGCAACGCCATATGCTCCATGAGCTTACCTGCTGCCGATGCCAATGCCAATGCCACTGGCCGGTATTCGCTCAGCTCCGTAGGTGGGCGCCCTGCCTTTCGGATGGGACAAACGACCGCGGTTCGCCAATCCTCCGGTAGCTCCCCGCGTTCCCACAACAGGTTGATCTGCTGCAGGAGGATCTGTCGCAGCGCATCCAGGTTTCGCAGCATCTGGTATGGCACCCCCGTCCGGTCCGGGCGCCGAGCGCCGGCAGCAGCGCATTGTTCAGTTCCGTCGCGGTGAACGGCGCATCACACGGACCTTCTGAGGCGACAGGCGAGGGACTGGCGTCGCTTCTGGGGCTCTCAAGAGCAGCTATGTTAGCTGCGTTTGCGGGGCTGGGCGGCACGAACCGATCGGCAAACCGCTCTGCCAACTCTTCAAAGCTGAGCCCGCTGGAGATTGCGAGGGCGGCCAGCGTTTGACGGTTTGCCTGTGGTTCGATAATGCGCTGCAGGGTGTCAAACAGCCTCCGCGAGCTGACATCTTCCTCCATTATTTGGCATAGCGAAGCCCACAGCTGGCGGTATAGCTTGGTCTGGCGGCGCGCTGCCGCGTCCAAGCGGTTGAAGACAGTCCAGTCGGCGGCAATGTCAGTCCATCGCGCCCGTCGCTCTGCGCGATCTTCCTTCTCGCGCAGATTGAGCAGCTTCATATCAGGTGTGGGCTGCCCTGCCTTTACCTCTGCTCATTGGGTGGCTGCGATAGTGCTTCGGACTAGACTTGAAAATAAATTTGCGCCAGTGGCCGCCGCCTCGTCGACCGCCCGCCTGAACGCACTCCAGTTCGTAATGAAGTAGGCACGTTTGGGGCGCGCCTCCAACGCAGTGGGTTCGATTAGGATGGAGGAATGATACGAGCCACCGAGAGATGGTGATCGGCGCCATATCGCCTCGATGCCTCTGGATGCGAAGGCAACGTCGTTGCAGGAGCCGGTTGTTCCGCGTTGTCGAAAAATGCGCTCACCGGTGTTCAAGGGGGTGAGTCCCAGCTGCGTTGCTGAGCCGTGCAGGTCCTCTCCACGCGCGGAGTGGCGCGCACTGCCCCACGCACTACGGCGGGCGATAAAATCACCACATATTATTTGGCGCGGGGCACAGCACGAAGACGCAGCACGAAAACACAGCGCGTTCCACGTGACAGTTGGACACACATAAACACTGGCCACCGACGTGTCAACACCACCGACGCGCACTGTCCCCACCACGCACCCCTGCGGGTCAGTTGTTGCCGCCGCCGAGCCGACGAGGGTGTGCTGGATGTCGCCGCACGTATATCGCGCACCTCAATTTCTCGGGGCGGTGAGATGTGTCGCAACAGGGCACTGCGGCACAGATGGGTTCCTCGCACGTGGTGGCTGAGTGATAGCTTATGTATCCAGGTAGCCGCATCTGGGGCTCCTCGTCACGTGAACGTACATACGTCTCCTGCAGCGCGATAACTTCCGGAGAATCCTGTGCGATGCGACCTCGCAGTTCCGCGTACCGCGCCGCACGTGAGCGCACGTTCCACTGCAGGATGAATGGTATGCAGGAGGGAGTCCGGCGGCTAGCCATCATGCTAGCTTATCTGAGCGGGAGCACGCGCTGCTTCTAAGCAAGCCCGGTGTCCATCGGTGCCCTCCGGGAAAAGTGCGCTGAGGGCGCGCAACGCCAGCTTTAGGCGCGCGATCTCCGCGTCCCGTGCCTCAGGGGGTTGGCCATGAGAAGCGGCCGCAGGCTCGAGCCGCGCTGAACGGGACGCCGGGCAACCGGATCGCCGCTGCCGCTGCCGGCGCTGTCATTGCTTCGGTGGTGGCTGCTGATGTTGCTGGGCTGGGGCCGCTATTTAAGCCTGGACGACGGCTCGGACAATCCGCGTGGACATCGGTGCCATGGATGTGGCCATTAAAATGGCCACGTGACGCTCTCGCTGACAGTGCGTACACGCTGAGTCAATGGCTGCGTGCCGCCCCCCGCAGTTAATGAAGTGGGGGCTTGCGAGCGCAGATACCAGGCTCGGTCGGCCCGCCGCAGCGCGTGCATCGGGCAGGAGCACGACACACCTCTGTCGCATGCTCCAGGCTGGCGCACTTGGCCCACTGGAGCGGCCGGGGACGGCAGGGGCGGACCGCGAGCCTGCGCTTGAGTATGGGGATGAACGCCGTTGGTGTCGGCGCCGCAAAACGGAGAGCGAGTGTGCTGCCCGACAGAGACGCCGATACCATCGGCACCGTTGACTCCGCCGCCGATAGCAGCTGCTCCGCAGTCCTGCGCCCGTCCACACCAAAGACAAGGCTGGAGCTTTGGTTCCGAGGAGGAGTCTCCTTGGCGGAGACCGGCACGCCGCTTGTGACGGCTGTGGCTAGCAAGGCCGGGAGAGCATCGCTGCTCCCCGCGTCCACTGCCAACACATTCCGCCGCATGTTTTCCCGGACGGCGAGGACGTCCGGACGCGATTCGATCTCCTCGGCCAACTCCCAGCCCGGTTCCCTGGTGAAATACGGTGCCCCGGTTCACCGGCCGAAACAGCCCCGTCCCCACCAGGCTGGACGGGACCTCCACGGCAGCCGCGGCTCGCTTCAGGGCAGCTCTCCGACGCCGCTGCGCCTTGGAAGTGATGGTGCGCCACGGGACCTTGCTGGCCCCAGCATCAGCATCGCCGCTGTTTGCGGCGCATTGCTGCGGCGCGCCGCGGAGTTGCGCGCGCTCGCTGCCAGCAGACGAAACCCCAGCCGCAGCCTGGTCTCGTGCGGCGGGATTTGGCGAGGTCGCACAGGGTTTTCTTCCGGACACCTTCGCCCCAGCAGCAACACCAGCAGCATCAGCAACAGGGTGGAGGTGGGCTCTATGAAACCCGTGCTGAGCAGGCCCTGGTCCTTCGGGGGTGAAGGGAGAGGGAACAGTGACGGTGGGGGGGCTTCGAGCTTCCCGCTTGGCCACCGCGATGTCCCTGTTGGTTTCCGAGTCCCTCTCGTCCTCGGACCCTGTTGAGCGTCGCCGTTTCCTGAGAAGAGACTCGTCCATCGAGGTGCACATGCTTTCCTCGGCTGCAGGTGTCCGCGGTGAGCCCGCAGCAGCAGCATCAGGGGGACAGGGCATCACAGCCGGTTCCTCAGGAGTAGCAATGGCAGCGGAAGGGGCAGGGGGGGGGCTGATATGGTGGGGAGGTAGCCGCCATGGAGTCCTGCGTCTGGTGAGCAAGCGCCATGGCGTCTGTCAAGGCTAGAACGCGTGGGTCCGCCGGCGACACGTCCATGGTCCCGATGACGGACTCGAGGTTCTCCGAGGTGGTGATGAGCGCCGCCGTCAGGCACCTCACCGTGTCCTCGGCCTGCATTTGCCGAATGGTGCTGGACGACCTTGCTCTGGATGGCGTTCGCCTCCGTAATCGTGAGCGTGAGCGGCCTGCCCTGCGCTGCTCATTTTCACCGCCGAACACAGGCTGTCGCTGGTTCACGGTGTCTGTGGCCTCCATGGGGAGGCTCCGCAGCGCCACGAAGCCTTAGGCCAAGCGTCCGAAGGAGCGGAGAGCTAAAAAACCACGTCCTCTCGCTTCGAGCGTCCACCGAAGGCGCCCTAACACCCATCATCATCATCATCAGCCCTACTACACCCACTGCAGGGCAAAGGCCTCTCCCATGTCTCTCCAATTAACCCTATCTTTTGCCAGCTGCATCCACCCTTTGCCTGCAAACTTCTTAATCTCATCCGCCCATCTAACCTTCTGCCGCCCCCTGCTACGCTTACTTTCTCTTGGAACCCATTCCGTTACCCTTAAAGACCAGCGGTTATCTTGCCTTCGCATTACATGCCCTGCCCAAGCCCATTTCTTTCTCTTGATTTCGACGAGGATGTCATTAACCCGTGTTTGTTCCCTCACCCACTCTGCCCGCTTCCGATCTCTGAACGTTACACCTATCATTTTTCTTTCCATGGCTCGCTGCGTTGTCCTTAACTTAAGCTGAACTCTTTTCGTTAGCCTCCACGTTTCTGCCCCGTAGGTGAGTACCGGTAAGATTATGCTGTTGTACACTTTCCTCTTGAGGGAAATTGGTAAACTGCCACTCATGATCTGCGAGAATTTGCCATATGCGCTCCACCCCATTCTTATCCTTCTAGTTATCTCCCTCTCATGATCCGGATCAGCTGTCACTGCCTGCCCTAAGTAGACGTATTCCGGCACCATTTCTAGGCTCTCGCTGCCAATTGTGAACTGTTGTTCCCTTGCTAGGCTGTTGAACATTACCTTGGTTTTCTGCATGTTAATTTTTAGACCCATCGATCTGCTCTGCCTGTCTAACTCGTTGATCATGATTTGCAGTTCACCTCCTGAGTGACTCAGCAAGGCAATGTCATCAGCAAATCTCAGATTATTTAGGTATTCTCCATTTATTCTTATTCCCATCTCTTCCTAATTCAGGCCTCGAAATACCTCCTGCAAACATGCGGTGAACAGCATTGGCGAGATCGTGTCTCCTTGCCTGACGCCCTTCCTTATTGGAATTTTATTGCTGACTTTATGGAGGACTATAGTAGCTGTGCAGTTGCTATATATATCTTCTAGTATTTTGACATAAGGCTCTTCTACCCCCTGATTACGCAATGCCTGTATGACTGCTGAGGTTTCCACTGAGTCGAATGCTTTCTCGTAATCAATGAAAGCTATATATAGAGGTTGGTTATATTCTGCGCATTTCTCTATCACCTGATTGATAGTGTGAATATGATCTATTGTAGAATATCCTTAACGAAAGCTTGCCTGATCATTTGGTTGATTAAAGTCTAACGTTGCCCTGACTCTATTAGCGATTACCTTAGTAAATACTTTGTAGGCAACGGATAGTAAGCTGATCGGCCTGTAATTTTTCAAGTCCTTGGCGTCTCCCTTCTTATGAATTAAGATAATGTTTGCATTCTTCCAAGCTTCTGGTACAGTCGAGGTCATAAGGCATTGCGTATACAGGGTGGCTAGTTTCTCTAGCACGATGTCCCCTCCATCCTTCAACAGATCTGCTGTTACCTGATCCTCCCCAGCTGCTTTTCCCCTTTTCATTGCTTCTAAGGCTTTCTTTACTTCAGCTTTCGTTACTGGCGGGATGACGCATTGCTGTGCACTGCTGTCTTTCTCATTAACGCTCTGATTACATTGGCTACTGTACAGGTCTGTGTAGAACTCTTCGGCTACGTTAACTATCTTATCCATATTGCTAATGACATTGCCCTGCTTGTCTCTTAATGCATACATCTGGTTTTTACCTATGCCTAGTTTCCTCTTCACTGTTTTTAGGCTACCTCCGTTCTTTATAGCATGCTCGATTCTCTCCATATTAAACTTCCTTATGTCGGCTACCTTGCGCTTATTTATTAACTTTGATAGCTCCGTTAGTTCTATTCTATCGGTAGTGTTAGATGCCTTCATGTTTTGGCGCTTCTTAATCAGATCTTTCGTCACCTGAGATAGCTTCCCGGTATCTTTTCGAACTGTCCTACCGCCTACTTCTACTGCGCATTCCGTAATTATTGATGTCAGGTTATCGTGCATTGAATGAACATCACGATCATCTTCCTCAGTTAAAGCCGAGTATCTGTTTTGCAGCGCTATCCTAAACTCCTGTGCTTTCTCTCTTACGGCTAACTCGTTAATGGTCTTCTTCTTCGCTAGCTTCTTCCGTTCTCTCTTCAAGTCTAAGCTAATTCTAGACCTTACCATTCTATGGTCGCTGCAACGCACCCTTCCGAGGACGGCCACATCCTTAATGATGCCAGGTTTAGCGCATAGTATGAAGTCGATTTCATTTTTAATCTCACCATTGGGGCTCTTCCAGGTCCACTTCCTGTTTTCTCGTTTGCGGAAAAAGGTATTCATGATCCGTAGATTATTTCTGTCCGCGAATTCGACTAATAACTCTCCCCTGCTATTTCTAGAGCCTATCCCATAGTCACCTACCGCGTGGTCGTCAGCCTGCTTCTTGCCCACCTTCGCATTGAAGTCACCCATCAGTACAGTGTACTGCGATTTTACTTTATTCATTGCTGATTCTACGTCCTCATAGAAGCTTTCAACGGCCTGGTCATCATGGCTTGATGTGGGTGCGTAGGCCTGCACCACTTTCAGCTTGTACCTCCTATTCAGCCTAATTACTATAGCTGCTACCCTCTCGTTAATACTGTAGAGCTCCTCTACGTTGCCAGCTATATCCTTATTAATGAGGAAACCCACACCTAGTTCTCCTCTATCCTCTAACCCGCGATAGCACAGTATGTGTCCGTCCTTTAGTGCTGTATACGCCTCACCTGTCCTCCTAACTTCGCTAAGCCCTATCACATCCCATTTAATTCCCGCTAGTTCCTCGAACAGCACTGCTAGGCTAGCCTCACTAGCTAAAGTTCTAGCCTTAAACGTTGCCAGGTTCAGATTCCAACGGCGGCCTGTCCGGAGCCAGAGATTCTTAGCACCCTCCGCTGCGTCACAGGTCTGACCGCCGCCGTGGTCAGTTGCTCTGCAGCCGCTGGGGACTGAGGGCCGAGGGTTAATTGGTTTGATCATAGAAGGTTGTGGCCAAGTGCTACACCAGGGTGGCCAAATCCTGTTCTGGTGAGAGAGTGCGTTGTCGGTTCTAGTCACCGAGATAAGGCCGCACTCCAGGCCTGGTTATGCAATTCCATCGACACGCGTTTTTTTTTTAAACCCGGTGGAGAATTGCGCGGCACCAGGATTTGAACCCCGGTCCTCTTGCACGCGAGGCGGATGTTCTACCTCTACGCCATCGCTGCATCCCCCTAACACCCATACCGGTTGTAAAAGAGTACTGCTTGGGGAAAGCTACATCAAGCCACAGGCGACACAGCAAAGTTGCTTCACGTCGTGGTAGGCTGGGTGGAAGCCGGTGCAGTCAAGCTCCTCGCTACACAGCATGGTCCCAACAGCTGCTGGCACACCATTCCTCGCATGAAACACACATCCAGCTCTCAGAGGCGGTCACGGACGTGGATAACCACCTTCTACACCTCTGGGAATCCTGTCGCAGCCTCGTCTGCCATTGGCGACGCCAGAAACACAACAGAAAGCTTAAAGCTCGAATTGCCGAGCTTACCCAGAAAGCGGCAGAGTACGCGGCCCAACTCGCCGACTCCAACTGGGTAGATAGATGCAACACGGCCGCGCGACAAATGTCCAGCCGAAACACTTGGCGTCTCTTTCGAGCCCTACTCGACCCAACCCAAACACGAACCGAAACACAAAAACATTTGCAGCGAGCCATGCACCATTTTCCTGGCAACACGACTCAACTGGCACAGAAACTTCGGGACCAGTATCTGTGTACAGCCCAAGACCCCCGTGGATCTGCGTACTCTTATGCAGGCAGAGAGAACACGTAGCTGGATCAACCTTTCCAGCTCCATGATCTGCGGGCGGCTCTCGCCAAAATGAAACGGGGCACTGCGCCAGGACGGGATAAGGTCACCGTCAAGCTTTTGACGAACCTGCCCGACTTGGCATACCAGTCCCTCCTGGAATACGTCAATGCGATTTGGCGCGGGGACACCCCCCTGCCAATCGAATGGAAAACGGCTTTGGTGACTTTTATTCCTAAAGCTGGCAAACCAATTGACACAGATAACCTCCGCCCCATCTCTCTCACCTCATGTGTGGGCAAACTAATGGAGACGATGGTGCGGGATCGGTTATCTACATATCTTGAACACAAACAAGTCTTTGCGAGCACCATGTTCGGATTCCGCCCACACAGATCCGCACAGGATGTCCTCCTGCAACTCAATCGGGAAGTCCTTGACCCCCTCGAATGCCCCCATAATGACCGGGTAGTACTCGCCCTGGATCTTAAAGGGGCATTTGACAATGTAACACATGAGATCATACTCACTAACCTAAGTCACACCGACTGTGGCCTCAACACATTCCAATACATAAGCCAATTTTTAATGGATCGTCAATCCTACATTCGAATTCAAGATAGAGACCATGGTCCTTACCTACTCGGCACGCGGGGAACCCCTCAAGGCGCGGTACTTTCCCCGCTGCTCTTTAATCTGGCCATGATGCACCTGCCGGCCGAGCTGAGTGGTGTCGCCGGCGTGCAGCACGCCGATGACATCACTCTGTGGGCCACACAGGGCAGCACAGGAGACATTGAAACCAGCCTGCAAACAGCGGCGACGATAGTAGACCGCTATGCCCGCCGCTGCGGTCTTCAATGTTCCCCTAAAATATCGGAATTTGTGCACCTCCGCCCCTCACAGAAGTGCACAACTAAAATATCTCTCTCTCTTGAGAGCGGTCCCATACGCGAAAGTGATGAGATACGGGTACTCGGACTCTACATCCACAAACACAGGCGGCCAGACACTACATTGGCCAAACTCCGTAAGGTGGGGGACCAGGTGGGCCGCATGGTCCGCCGGGTTTCCAACAAACGCGGAGGGTTACGAAGTAAGGATGCCTTGCGGCTGGCAAACGCCTTCGTAACTAGTCGAATTCTCTATTCGACTCCTTATCTCCACCTACGGAAACAAGAGGAGGACGCCCTTGAGGTCATCCTTCGCAAAATTGTTAAACGTGCCCTTGACCTCCCCATTACTACTTCAAACAGCCGGCTTATGGCTCTTGGGGTGGTGAACACTTTCCGGGAGCTCCGGGAGGCGCACCTTACAAACCAGTACACGCGCCTGTCGCTAACGGAGTCGGGTCGCCGCCTTCTTGCTCGACTCCATATCCAACACACCCCTCCAATGGAAGACAGGTTTCGCATCCCGGAACTGTGGAGACGTGCCCTCCACGTGCGGCCTCTTCCAGCAAACATGTCACACGAAGACCATAATGGTCGGCGCCTGGCACGAGCGGAAGCGCTAGCCCAATATTATGGCAAAAAAACAGGTGTCTACTACGTGGACGCCTCCGGCCCTCACCACGGGGGATGGTACATGGCCGCGGTAGTTCACAACAGCAACACAGTTAACGGCTTAACTTTCAGAGCCCGCAGTGTAACACAAGCAGAAGAGGTCGCGATTGCTCTCGCGGCCTCACATTCCAATTCAAAATACATAATCACCGACTCGCGAGGGGCCTGTCGGAACGTCGAACAAGGCTGCACTCCCTTCCTAGCCTATCGAATATACCAAAATTGCATACGGGATACGGACCCCGCACACCGTTACCTCATATGGGCCTCTGCTCATCAGGGGTTGGCAGGAAACGAGGCAGCGGACGCAACCGCCCGCGCGCTCTCTCACCGGGCTGTTTTCTCCTCCCCATCCGATCAGGAACCCGATTTTAATCCGGTCTATACATTCAAAGATATTACAACATATTATCAAAATTGTCATCGCCTTTACCCTAGTCCATGTAAAGGCCTGAAGAAGGCGGATGAGCCGCTCCTTCTCCGCCTTCTCACCAATACATTGCTGTGCCCGGCAGCGCTAAAACATTTTGACCCCTCCTTTAGTGGCAGCTGCCCACACTGTAGTGCAGTGTCCTCTGACACCTATCACATGGTTTGGGCCTGCCCCTCCAACCCCGCTATACCCCCATCCCCAACCCAACCCGGGAGGACTGGGAGGCGACGCTGCTCGGCTGCCACGACTTACAGGCCCAACAAGCCTTAGTCGGGCGCGCCCGGGCGGCGGCAACCGCCACTGGGGTCCCATACTAGGGACCTCCACCTAGTGCTTGTACGGATCGGTCCCTTACGGGCTGATCCAAACATACCTCCTATTCATCCGTAATAAATGTTTTCACCACCACCACCACCACCTCGTACAGGGTACGACACGATAGCGCAATAGTTTATTTCCCATTTATGCAGAAGGTCATTCTCCAAAGTAATAGATCCCTGGGAGTCCTCATACCACCGAAACGCGCTGGAGACGAGTTGCTGTCGACTACTGATCCGGAGTTCCCGGGTTCGAACCCGTCCGCGGCGGCTGCGTTTTTATGGAGGAAAAACGCTAAGGCGTCCGTGTGCTGTGCGATGTCAGTGCACGTTAAAGATCCCCAGGTGGTCGAAATTATTCCGGAGCCCTCCATTACGGCAGCTCCTTCTTCCTTTCTTCTTTCACTCCCTCCTTTATCCCTTCCCTTACGGCGCGGTTCAGGTGTCCAACGATACATGAGACAGATACTGCGCCATTTTCCTTTCCACAAAAACCAATTATTATTATTATTATTATTATTGCTGTCGCAGTTAATCTGCACATCGTTCTCGACAAAGCCGATGCCAGGAACGCCAGCATAACTTCCTTGCCGGACGAACGGGGAGCAAGCCGCAGCTTCGTGGTGAACACGCCTTAATAATAATTAATTGGTTTTTGGGGCAGAGTAATGGCGCATTATCTGTCTCATATGTCGTTGGAAACCTGAACCGCGCCGTAAGGAAAGGAGGAATGAAGACTGTGAAAGAAGCAAGGAAGAAAGAAGTGCGGTAGTGGAGGGATCCGGGATAATTTCGACCACCTAGGGATCTTTAACCTGCACTGACATCGCACAGCGCACGGGCGCCTTAGCGTTTTTCCCCCATAAAAACGCAGCCGCCGTGGTCGGGTTTGAACCAGGGAATTCCGGATCAGTAGTCGAGTGCCCTAACCACTGAGCCACCGCGGAGGGTTCTTGTCAACGCTCCTTGGGTGTGCGCTGCGTTCTTTTTCATTTAAAGCGTGATTCCTGCTACCCTGCACGGCCCCAATCCTCCTGAACGAGACGAGCGGAAGACGCTGCCGTCGCGCGCTATCTCTTGGGGCAGTGGCGTACATTGCGAGAAGAAGGATGTGGAGGAAGTGGTTTTTGTGGGCCCCGCCTGGTGGCGCTTAGTGCCCGCCAAGCTAAGAGAAAAAGTTGCGGGAACGTACTTTTTTACTCGATTAACTGCGACTTCTATAATTTCCAAGTTCATTATTACTAATATACACCATAGTACATATCTCAACAGCACCCTTCTAACACAACACTTTATTCATTGCACACCATCGAGCTGGCGCGGTAATGTAAAATAAAAAATGATCAATGAAATAATAATATTAATAATAATATGAACATCCATATTGATGAAAATAACAAATAAATAAAGTTAACAAATTATTTATTACAAATAATAAATATAGATTTATTAAATAAAACGTCAAATAATTGATGCAGAATTATTAACTAAAGGACGATGCGTTTCTTTTACAAACAAAGAACGTGTTACGGAAATCTTGGTTGAGATGAGAAAAGTTTGGCAGAAAAGTGAGAGGAATTTAAATTAGATGGCTAAGTGAGGACTATCGAAAGGTCCATAGATATCAAACAGGTTAAAAGGTGAACAAAAACCCAAAACAGATTCTGAAAAAAATTATTACAGAGGAAAATATAGCTCTAGTACTATACACTTATCAGCGATGTTAAAGCCAAGCTTGAGGATATCAATGTGACAAGGTTTCAGGGAGCTGCAATTCGTGCACGAACGGATCGCTTGCTGGCAGATCATATCCCCAGTAAGCGGAATATGGCGGCAGATGATATTCTAGAAGGCAAGATATTGTATAAAGTCAAAAACAAAGGTGCTCTGACGGACGATCCGAAGGTGATAAGGGAGGCTTGCAGTCAGTATTACCGTGATTTGTTCGTATCCAAATGGGCGGATGTACAGGCCTCTCAGGCTGAATTTTTAAATCTATAACATCGACTGACCAGTGCAGACATTGACAGCCTGCCGGCGACTTATCAACAGGGCAATTGGAATACTCTATTTATGAGCTCCACTTGGGGAAATCGCCACGTTCTGATGTGATAACAGCAGAATTTTATAAGACGTTTAGACACGAAGCTGCTCTCATTTTACTACGCGTTTATGAAGAGTCATTTAGAATGGGTATTTTACCACCGTCGTTTTCCGCGGGCATACAGTACTTATACCGGAAACTGACCATCCTACTAAGCTTAAGCAAGTTACTGGTTATCGGCGGATAGCTCTTACTAATGTTGATTATAAAATTTTTATGAAAACATTAGCCAAATGTTCCCAACTCACAACTGTTCAACCAACGCACGGAGACAGGCACTGCAGATACGAGGGCTGTGATTTGTCCAAATCTATCGAAAAGCTCCCTATTTCTTTCGACGCAGCGTAGATGACTGCAAGAGCAAAATTCAACTAAGAGACATTTCAACTACTTTTAAGGCCGAAATAAGCATAAATTTAAGTTTGGAAGAACGTTCCTGTTTTCGGTAGGTTATGCAAGACAGAAACGAACTGGCCGCTGCGAGTGACGACGGGATTACGTTGGTGGGTTGTTTATATCCCCAGCGCTTGCTTGTAGCGGCTACAAAACTGGATGTAATGCCTTTACATATAGAATGAGTACAAATATCCTACTTTGGTTTGTCGCTCGCGGTTCGATTTTCCAAACGAACACAGAAAATTTAGTGTGCCCTTTGCAAAGCAACCTGCCGCGATTACACCATTCTTCAGCACGATGACACCACTTCACCGAGCGAAGCCAATACTTTTCCCAGTGTACCCATGGTGTTGATGCGACATTTCATTATCGGGTTCGCAGGCGCATTCGCAACCGATACTCTGGGCGGAAGTCGAAGTCGTCCGACGGGTGCCTGTGCCGCGTTGCATCTTATTCCTCGCCGGCTTCCATGGGCTCCACCGACGACGTCTGCTTGTCCAAGTTGACTGACAGTAGCGACGGCATGCGGTGTCCGCCTGGAATGGCCCAACCAAAGCATATCGGACTGCAGACCGGTGGGGGCCATGGAGCTCGCAGGCGGCTGCACAGGTGTAGCAGAATTGCGCGGCGCGCATACCACGGGCGAAAGAGATACGCATTATGCCGGGAAGGGGGCTGGGCAAGCCAAAGCTTCGGCATAGAAACGCAGCACTTCCAAAATGCGGTGTGTTCGGAGGCCTCGCGTTAACTCAGGGGTGCAGCGGTGCAGGAAGGTGGAATAGGTCCCCCGAAGACAATGGAACCAGCCGGGGCAGCAAGCTCAGTCGACACTCGCGCTCTAGCCACCAGCGATGACGACGACGGGCGACATTGCTGAGTCGTCCTCATCAATACCTCTTACGAGGGTAATTTTAAAGCGGTATCCCGATAATATCAGATATCTAAACAGCCAGCCGTCGTGATCGCATATTTCACTTGACATAGTCATTACAAAATTGTTATCGGCAGAGAAAAGATCAAAAATTGTGCAAGCAGCAGGGCTTCTATGTTAGTTAAACTTCCAGCCTGCCTTGGAGCGCTGAGCTGTTACTACAAGGGACGCCATTTTCGTGATGCAGTAAATAACATGATATGTGACAACACAAACTGTTCATGCCTTGAAAGAACTAGCTGAAAACCGCCTACACGACAGTAAAAAGTAGAAAACTGCAGATATGCTAAAGTGCCTCGACAACTTACTGCTATTTTTTCTACTACACTTGCGCACTGTTGGTAGTAACATGATACAGACAACGTCACAGATTATAAAGACAGGAATGAGGCTGTGGCGGCCATAGATGTGCGCCTTCTGTCGCGCTTCGTGCGCCTGTGGTGATGGGCCATTAAGAGTGCAGGCTGTGCTGGAAGAGCAGTCGCGTATTCCTGCTCCGTTAGATCTTCGTACTCGATTTCTTTCGCTCTCCGAGAATGGAAACAGTTCACCCGCTTTACCACTGTGTTCCCCTGCGATACGGGCGGTGGCCTCTTTTCTGAACGGGAGGTTTTTGAATAGCAGCGGCTGAACGAGGATCGGATGAGGCTGCGAGGGAAGCACAATTGCGCCTTGTGCCCTTACTCCACCGATAACAAGAAAGCCGAGGTTTGACACTGCATTTCCCGCAACTTCCCTCAAGATGAAAGTGTACAACAGCTTTATCTTACCGGTACTCACCTACGGGGCAGAAACGTGGAAGCTAACGAAAAGAGTTCAGCTTAAGTTAAGGACAACGCAGCGAGCCATGGAAAAAAAAGATAGGTGTAACGTTAAGAGACCGGAAGCGGGCAGAGTGGGTGAGGGAACGAACGCGGGTTAATCACATCTTATTCGAAATCAAGAGAAAGAAATGGGCTTGGGCAGGGCATCTAATGTGAAGGTAAGATAGCCGCTGGTCCTTAAGGGTAACGGAGAGGTTTCCAGGAGAAAGTAAGCATAGCATGGGGCGGCAGAAGATTAGGTGGGCGGATGAGATTAAGAAGTTTGCAGGCAAAGGGTGGATTCAGCTGGCAAAGGATAGGGTTAATTGGAGAGCCATAGGAGAGGCCTTTGCCCTGCAGTGGGTGTTGTCAGGCTGATGATGATGACATTGCATTTGCGGTTTCCCCTTAATTTTTTATAGGCCGCGAACGGTGCTAGCGTTAGACTGAAGCAAACATCAACCAAAGTTTTGCGCTCTCTGGTACACGTCTACGTATATATACAGCCGCAGCACGAATCGTTTCTAGGGATTTCGCAAACCAAAGTATGGGCTTCAGTGTGATAACTTCAAGTGGCAAATGCGCTGCTAAATCTGATTGCCTGTCGCATTTTACGGCGAAGCTGTCATAATTTTTTTCTTTTAAAAGGAATTAGTGATTTAAGCACCGCTTTTAATTCGAGACAGTTATCGTCATTACGGAGACGCATTGACCAGCACTGATGGGAAGGTCCGACAAGAAACAAGTGGTGAAGTAGCGCCAGGTTTCTGCACAGAGCGCATCGCTAGCGAATCGGCGAATAGTGTGTTCAATTGTTCGCATTCCCTTTCGCTGCGACCTGCAGTGGTCCGAAATGAAATTGAGCGCGTGGCATATTTAGGCGGTTTGGAAGCATCAATGCATGTCCGTATCTTATTTTGTCATTTTATCTGATATATAATATTGTCACGTAGTGGTGATGGCAGTCGAAGGAGCGATTAAAACTGTCAACCGGTCTTCTAAAAGAAAACTGCTTATTGGGCTGACTTGCGCCCACAATGGACTGAATCACTCGGCGGCGGCGAAGCGACAAGCGTGCTCGGCGGTCGTCGAACAGAATGCCCGCCGCTGTCGGCCGTGCTCACTTTAAAGCTGATAGCGAACCTTAGAGATACAGCGTGCAAAGTTACTAGAACATTCCTGAACAACCTAGAATCAGCTTTGCCTGGCTGCGATCAATCGAGATAAATCTAATCGCGTCTTGCGTCGCAAACAAATCGATAAAGTGGTGTGGCGGCAGATTTGAAAAACGAACAAACATTGCAAATTTTCGCTGCTTTACTCCCCTCTCAAAGAAGCATCGACCCGATGCATTAAAACAAATAATGCGACAAGTAAGAGATAAATCTGATCTTGCGAAAATAGAGTATGAAAATGCAGCGGCCTTTAGCGCGCACAGTACGGCTTCAGATGGACTACCTGAACAACTTCTGGTCGTACGCGGCGTCGCTGGGATGCAGTAATTGCGTCAGGGATGTCTTCATAATCCACTTCACCTAGCCGACGAACAACCTTATACAGGCCGAAATAGCGGCGCAAAGCTTCTCACTCAATCCACGCCGGCGAATGGGCGTCCAAACACAGACTTGGTCTCCTGGCTTGTATTCTGCGTTGCGTCTTGCAGGTTGTAGCGTATGGCATCGGACCGCTGCTGATCTTTGATCCGTAATCTAGCAATTAAGCCTTCGAACTACTTCTGCGCGTAGAAGTTAGGCGGCAACGTCCATGTTCTCTTCTTCCGTAACGTTCGGCAGCATGGCGTCTAGAATGGTCGTGGCCCCCCTGCCATGGACGAGCCTAAAAGGCGTCGTCTGGGTGGCCTCCTGCACTATGGTTTTGTAGGCCAATACGACGTAAGGCAGGATAACACCCCAGGTTTTGTGTTCGGCATCGACATACATGGCGAGCATATCGGCGATGATTTTGTTCAGGCGCTCAGTCAGTCCGTTAGCCTGCGGATGGTATGCAGTTAGAATCCGGTGGCTGGTTTGGCTGTAACGCAGGACGGCTTGCGTTAGTTGCGCCTTGAATGCTCTTCCCCTTTCCGTGATGAACACATCAGGGGCTCCCGGGGGCGCCGTGTCGAAGAAAGCACTCCACGAAAAACTTGGCGACTACTGCTGCTGTTCCGTTTGGTGCATCTTTCGCCTCGGCGTAGCGGGTCAGGTAGTCGGTTGCTAAGATGATCCACTTATTTCTAGATGTTGGCGTTGGAAAAGGGCCATGCAAGTTCATGCCGATCTGCTGAAAGTGCCTTGAGGGAGGTTCAATAGGGTTCAATAGGGTTCAGAAATCCTGCTGGTCGTGTTGGAGGGGTCTTTCGTTGCTGAAAATCTCGGGAGGTTTTCACATAATGTGCGACTTCGGCAGAGAGTCGGTGCCAGTAATACTTGCATTTAATGCGGCGGAGGGTGCGAGTAAACCCGAGATGTGCAGCTGTCGGCTCGTTGTGTGAAGTGTGTATAACTTCTTCACGGAGACAAGCAGGTACAGCAAAGAGGCAGGCTGTTTTCATCGCTGCAAAGTTCTTCACAAGGACCTCATTCTGCCCACAGAAGGAAGACAGTCCTCGCTTAAATGAAGCGGGAGGTGAAGAAACCTTGCTTTCAGGTACTCGATGAGACGTTTTAGGTCGGGGTCCGAGCGTTGCTGCTGAGCAAACGAGCTTGGGGTGATGGATCCCAGGAAGGCGTCCTCATCTTCGTCTGGCGGCGGTGTATCTACAGTGGCTCGTGAGAGGCAATCGGCGTCAGAGTGCTTGTGTCCGGACTTGTAAAGGACGGTGACGTCAAACACCTGGAGACGCAGAATCCATTGAGCAAGTCGGCCTGAGGGGTCCTTCAAATTGGCAAGCCAGCACAGCGCGTGCTTATCGCTGACCACCTTGAACGGTCGTCCGTACAGGCAGGGGCGGAATGTTGACGTAGACCAGATGATGGCTTGCGTGTGCGACGACTTTCTCCAGCCCGTCGCTTTCATGAACGAGGACGGCGCCTAGGATCACGCTGCTTGCGTTGGCATGAACTTCAGTATCGGCGCTTTCATCAAAATGCGCGATTATCGGTGGGGACTGTAAACTACGCTAAAGTTCACTGAAGGCTTCTGCCTGCGGCGCTTTCCATTTAAACGGCACGTCTGCCTTCGTCAGTTTGGTCAGGGTCTCGGCGATGCGCGAGAAGTTTTTCACAAATCGTCGGTAAATATGTGCACCGTCCGAGAAACCTGTGCACTGCTTTCTTATCGGCTGGCGGTGGAAACTGTTCAAAAGCAGCTGTTTTCGGCGGGTCTGGGCGTATTCTCTCCGTGCTAACGATGTGGCCTAGAAACAGCACCTCTTCGTAGGCAAAGTGGCACTTCTCTGCTTTCAAGGTTAGGCCAGACAACTTGATGGCTGCGAGTACTGTTCGAAGTCTTATGAGGTTCTATTCAGAGTTTGAGGCGACGACAACGACATCATCTAAACATACCAGACAAATTTGCCACTGCAGGCATGCCAAAACTAAATCCATTACTCGCTGAAACGACGCTGGTGCCGAACAGAGACCAAATGGCATCACCTTGAGCTCAAACAGCCCATCCGGAGTGATGACTACTGTCTTCTCGCGATCTCTTTCGTCGGCCTCAGTTTGCCAGTAGCCGCTCTTGGGGTCCATCGATGAGAAATATTTGGCATTGCAGAGCCGGTCCATTGTGTCGTCGATGCGGAGGAGGGGGTAGACGACCTTTTTATGTTCTTCAAACGGCAGTAATGCATAGTAGAGAGACAACAAGGACTTGAAAAATTACAGGCCTATTACCTTACTATCCGTTGCCTACAAATATTGACTAAGGGAATCGCTAATAAAGTCAGGGCAAACTTAGACTTTAATCAACCAAATGATCAGGCAGGCTTTCGTAAAATAGACCACAAAAGATCATATTCACACTATTATTCAGGTGATAGAGAAATGCGCAGATTATAAACAACCTCTATATATAGCCTTCATTGATAACGAGAAAGCATTCGACTCGGTGGAAACCTCAGCAGTCATACAGGCATTGCGTAATCATGGCGAATAAGATCCTTATGTCAAAATACTGGAAGATATATATAGCAACTGCACAGTACTATAGTCCTCCATAAAGTCAGCAATAAAATTCCAAGAAGGAAGGGCGTCAGGCAAGGAAACACAGTCTCGCCAATGCTATTCACCGCCTGTTCAAAGGAGGTATTCCGAGGCCTGAATTGGGAACAGTTGGGAATAAGTAGATGGAGAATACCGAAATAATCTGCAATTCGCTGATGACATTTCCTTGCTGAGTCACTCAGGAGGTGAACTGCAAATAATGAACATTGAGTTAGACAGAAAGAGCAGAACGCTGGGTTTAAAAATTAACATCCAGAAAACCAAGGTAATTTTCAACAGTAGCAAGGGAACAGCAGTTCACAATTGGCAGCGAGAGCCTGGAAGTGGTGAAGGAATACGTCTACTTAGGGCAGGAAGTGACAGCTGATCCGGATCATGAGAGGGAGATAACTAGATGGATAAGAATGGGGTGGAGCACATATGGCAGGCTCTCGCAGATGAGTAGCAGTTTACCAATTTATCTCAAGAGAAAACTGTACAGTAGCTTTATCTGACCGGTACTCTCCTACGGGGCAGAAACGTGGAGGCTAACGAAAAGATTTCAGCTTAAGTTAAGGACAACGCAGCAAGTCATGGAAAGAAATATGATGGGTGTAACGTTAAGAGACCGGAAGCGGGAAGAGAGGGTGAGGGAACAAACGCGGATTTTGCGACATCCTAGTCGATATCAAGAGGAAGAAATGGGCTTGGGCAGGGCATGTAATACGAAGGCAAGATAACCGCTGTTCCTCAAGGGTAACTGAGTGGATTCCAAGAGAAAGTAAACGTAGCAGGGGCGGCAGAAGGTTAGGTGGGCGGATGAGGTTAAGATGCTTGCTGGCAAAGGGTGAATGCAGCTGGCAAAGGACAGGGTTACTTGGAGAGACATGAAAGGGGCCTTTGCCCTCCAGTGGGTGTAGTAAGGATGATGTTGATGATGAATCAACGCAGAATCGAAGTTCGCCGTCTTACTTTCTCACTAGAACAACCGGTGCCGCCCATGGGCTGTTTGAAGGATGGATGACGTCGTGGCGAAGCATTTCTTCGAGTTGGTTCCGGATGGCTTTTCGTTCTCGCGGTGACACACTGTAGAGGCGTTGACGAAGCGGTAGGGCGTGTCGGTTTGTTATAATGCGATGCTTGGCAATTGGCGTTTGTAGGACCTTCGGCGATGTCGAAAAACACTCATTGTAGCTTCGAAGCAGATTGCGGATATGGTCTTGTCTGTTTCGGTGCACGGCTGGGTTGATGTCGAAAGTGGGCGAGTTCTCTTGTTCACGATAATCTCCTGCGGAGGGGTCGTAGAGGGCGAAGGAGTCTCGTGCGTCAGGTATTTCGTCAGAGAAAGCAATCGTCGTTCCTATTTTAATGTGCCGGTATTCGCTGAAGTTAGGCAGCAGTACTTCAACCTGGCCATTGCGTAAAAGTGCGATGCCTCTCGCTATGCTGATTCCATGGTCCAGAAACAACTGCATATTCCCCACGTTGATGGCTTCAGCGTTACTGGCTTTCGTGGCTCCTACGATCACGATAACGCTTGAACGGGGTGCAAAGCTCACTTCTTCCTCCAGGACGCTGAGGGCAACGTGATTTTCTCGAGGTTTCATTGAACTGATGGATTCGTCCCCTTCGGAAGCGTGATCAGCTTGTACCGCAGGTGGATGATCGCCTGATGCTTATTAAAGAAATGCATACCTAAGATCAATTCGCGAAAGCATTGCGGTAGCACAACAAAGGCCGCAGGATAGGTATATCCTTTTACAGTCACTCGCGCTATTCGTCGTCCTGATGGCGTAATGATGTGGCCCCTTGCGGTGCAAATTTTTGGGCCTTCCCAAGCCGTTGTGTACTTTCTCTGGTAAGCAGCGCATGTTCTATTCATGAGCGAGTAATCGACTCCTGTGTCGAGTAGAGCGGTGACTTTCCGGCCGTCGATAGTCACTTCTGAGTCGGAGGTCCTGGCTCTTGCATTGCATGTCGCTCTCGACGTCGGGTCACGGCTTCGTCGCGTATGCAAGCCGCGGGTGGGGCGTGTGGTCGAAGCTCTTCTGGGTGGCGGCGTCGTTTTCAACACAGCTTGCGTCGTTGTCGAGGTTCTCATTGTGTGCGGCGTCGATGCAGCGAGTGTCGATTCTTCATGCGGCGTCGCGGGTGCAGCGTCTTCATGGGGCGTGGTCGGTGGAGGATCTTCGTCGTTTCGCTCGTGAGCAACCTCACCTGCAGAGGTTGCTGCCCTTAGTTTCCCCTACGGGGGCAGGGAGACCTTCCTCGTACCGCGGCTGCGTAGCTGCGGCGTGGCGACGCAAAGCTTGAGTTTTGATGGCGATGGAGAGTGCGAAAAGCGGTTCGGCGTATACTCCTCTCGATGCAGGTACTCGTCGATTTCCTGCGGACGTTGTCCGAAGCGTGTGTCGTGGGGCGTTAACGGGAAATCCTCGAAGACCGATACGTCGGTACGGGCAGTGACGAAGAATATGGCCGGCGTCGCCGCAATGGAAGCACAACGACCGGATATCGAAAGTCCTCCAGGCGTCGCATTTCCGGGGGCTTGAGCGTCGATCGTAGTTTGGGCGGGCGGGGGCAGGGAGGTGGCGTTGGGGAACAAGTTGTTCATGCCAGACAGGATGAAGGGGTTGTCGTTGGGGCTGAGGAGTCCTTACTGCAGCGGCGTAGGACATGGCTTCAAGTTCTCTGACCGGCGGTGTGCCAAGTGCCTGTTGCACTTCATCCCGTATCACCTTCATCAGTGTCGCTGGTTGTGGCTGTGGGGAAGATGGCAGTAATCGGCGTAGCTCCTCTCAGACGATTTCACGGATAACTTCCCGCAAGCTGTAGCTGGTGGTGGCCGTCGTGTCCGGGCGGATTGCACAGTCAAAGGAAAGGCGATTGCACTGCCGAGCTCGAACATTGAAGGTCCTCTCAATCGTGCAGGCTTCTTGCATGAATTCCTCGACTGTTTTTTGCGGCTGGCGTACGAGGCTGCCGAAGAGATATTCTTTTACGCCGCGAATTAAAATCTGAACTTTCATTTCCTCGGTCACCTCGGGGTTGGCGCGGTGAAATTGGTGCTTCATCTCCTCGAGGTAACCACGAACGGGCTCATTCGGAAGCTGGATCCAGGACTCGAGGAGTCCTTCAGCTCTTTCTTTTCTCACGACACTGGTAAAAACCTTCAATAGTTCTCTCTTGAATAGCTCCTATGTCGTAAGGGACGTCTCGTGGTTTTCGTACCACATGCCTCAGCCATTCAATCAGAAAAATAACCGTCCAATTTTTCGGCATCATCCCACTTGTTGAATGACGCCAAGCACTCAGATTGGTCCAACCATTCGTCGGGGTCTTCGCCTAGGGATCCATTGAATGCTGACGGCACCCGCGGCTGCTGCAGTATGATCGGTGTCGACATCTTCGGCGAGGTTGCCGTGCTCCTAGCAGCGTCTTTCGCTGTCTGGTGCGGTTCGGCAGGGTCCCGATCTCGGCCTTCTCTCCCTGGAGACGTCGGATGGCTCGCTCAGCTGCTGGCTCGTCCTCGGGTGCGAAGCGCTGAGGGCTGGCGTCACGACTTGAAGGGGGCGCCCGGAACATTGAAGGCCACCCCGAACCTTAACCATATGTCACATAGTGGTGACGGCAGTCGAAGGAGCGATGAGAACGGACAGAAGGTCTTTTGAAAGGAAACTGCTTATAGGGCTGACGTGCGCCCACAATGGACTGAATCACTCGGCGGCGGCGCAGCGACAAGCGTGCTCGGCGGTGGTCAAACAGAATGGCCGCCGCTGTCAGCAGTGCACAATTTAAAGCTGATAGCGAACTTTCGGGATACAGCGTGCAAAGTTACTAGAACATTCCGGAACAACCTAGAATAAGCTCTGCCTGGCTGCGATCCATCGAGATCAATCTGCTCGCGTCTTGCGTGCAAACAAAGCGCTAAAGTGGTGTGGCGGCAGATTGGAAGAAGGAACACTGCAATTATTCGCGGCAATATCAAATCAGAGGAATGCGTTTTTAAACTTTCAATAAAGCTTCATCATTCTGCATCATGGCAGTGGCTCCTGCTCGATCTTCCTTAAATGCCATTCTTTCGCAGCCATGTAAACGTTATTACATATAAGTGAGCAGTCTTGCATGATGTTTGTATGAATGAATTATTGCTTCGCTCTTCCTCCCCTGAGTCGGCGATGAGACTGTCTTGTTTAGTGTGTCTGTTCTCGTTTTCCTGTTTTCTTTCTTTTCCAGAAGGAATTTAAACAGGCACACACTGAACTCCACGGGAGATCGGCCTTTCCCGTGCCACTTATGCGTGAAGTGCTTCAGACAGCGACAGCGTCTCGACGACCACTTGTTAGGCCACTCAGGGGAGAAACCCTACGAGTGAGGTGACTGCGGTGTTCGCTTCACAAGAAATTCCCACCGGAAGCGTTACTTCAAAGAGCAACACTGTACTAGTGGCAGCTTTTCGTCATTTGTTTGTCCTCGCAGCAGAAAGGACTTTTCCAGGAAGCATAGCCTTAACACACACCTAAAGGTGTATCTGGAGGAGAGACGCCACGCCACAAAGCATGCAGTTGTGGAACAAGTTGTGGATACGCGTAGTAATATGGGCTTATATGCCATCTAGAATAAGACACCATACACGCGCGTTTGCCCCGCGGTTCGACAGAAAAATACGAGCCCCAATGCAACGACTGGCAATTAAGACGGAGCTCTGTGGGAACCCCAAATGCAGGCTTGGAGAAGTGCTTTGGTTTCAAAGCCGGCATGAATGAATTAAATAAAACACAACGAACAACAACGTGAAAACCTGCTTTTATTTTGCTGGTACAGGGAGAAATTTTTGAAGAGTAGAAAGCATGTAAAATTGCTGCGTCCTTGGCGCACTCTTCATATGTGTGTGTGAAGTATGTACAGGCATGAGGAAAGATGGGCAGGCTGCAGAAGAGGTGCTACTATAATGGAAAGCACTCTCCGACAGAGCTTGCATGTGTTCGAGAAAACGCACAGTGCGACCTCTTTATTACGGTGGCCTGGTCTTATGTGCATTTTTCTCTGGTGCGGCATTTTCAAGCGTTCAGCCTCAAGGAAACGCTTCTCAAGAGCGTGTTAACGTTCTTCAGCCGTTTTATCAGTGTACCTCATTCGAAAATCTTTAGGTCCACACACCTTTGCACGCATATCCTTGTGCCTCTGCGCGAATAATCTGTGAAATGCAGGCGTGGCGTAAAGTTTTCGCGCTGGGTGCAACTTTCGAAATATCTGAACGGCACCACTCAATTAGTTCGCAGGTACGGGCCTCAATTTTCACAGGAGACAACTCAGGACGACAAACTGTCTACAGTATCTTTCTCTGAATAGCATTGGCACCTGCGAATATCGGTAATCTAGTGGAGGCCGTTGGTTCCTTTTCACAGAATACAGAAGCTAAGCCCCGAGAGGTTCTACTATAGCAGCTTGCGTTTCAGCGTGACTAATCAAACAGGTCGCGTGCGCTATCTGGTGAAACAGACGGTTTGCCGCGACTGATGTGAACACCGTTCCCTGCCGCCTTATCTGCTAAAAAATCCCTGTCTAAAGGGAACACGTCAGCGAACAATCCAGAATATTAAGTATGGCTCGCTGCTCTTACCTAGACTACTGGTAGTGGTGAAAAGCATTTATTGGGCTATATGTACAGTGCTCGGGGGGAGGCCCCTAGTGAGCATCGCCCCTTGCAATATAAGGCGGAGTCCCTCATTCCGGGACCCCGTTGGTCCTGACCGCTGCGCAGGTCTGCCGGACCAGGGCCTGTTGGGTCGATAGTTCCTTGCAGCCGAGCAGAGCCGCCTCTCAGTCCTCTCGGGTAGGGGAAGGGTGATGGGGGGCAGGGAAGGATTTTGCCTGCATGCCCAAACCATGTGAAAGGCGCCTGCCACCTCCCCACAGAATGAGGAGCGGCCGTCAAAAGAAGGGTCAAAGTGCTTGAGAACCGCCAGGCACAGCAGGGTGTTTGTAAAGAGCCTAAGGAGAGTTCTTTCGCCAGCTTTTCCCATTCCCTTCATAGGAACCGGGTAGCGCCGGTGTTCGGCACGATAGTGCTCTGTGATATCTTTAAAAGAAAGAAGAGGGAATAGATCCGGGTTAAGGTCCTCCCAAAGAACGCCTGGTGCCCGGTAAGTGAGTGCGTGGGCTGCCTCATGGGCGGCTTCGTTACCTGGCATGCCTTGGTGGCCGGGGAGCCACATGATGTGGTGACTTGGATCGCAGTCGCGAGTACTGTGATGAAGAACTTGGTGAGCAAGTGGAGTGATCCAACCGAACTCAAAGTTACGACAGGCTCCGCGAGAGTCTGTGAGGATGATTTTAGAGTCGGGATGAGAGGCTGCGAGGGCGATCGCTATCTCCTCCGCATCAGTTGAGCTGGGCGCCCTGAACGAGAGGCCGTCCACCTGTCTTCCGTCGTGTACGACTGCAGCCGTGTACCATTCCCCCCTGGAGTGGTGGTAGGGGCCTGCAATGTCGACGTAGAAGACGTGTTTCTTTGAGCCATAGTGGCGGTGCAGGGCATCCGCCCGCGCCTGGCGCCGGCCGTTATAGTCCTCCTTGTTCATCTTAGTCGGAAGGGGTCGAACGTAGAGGGCGCGTCTTTACAGTTCGGGCACTCGAACCCGTTCCATTGTATGTTGGTCATGTTTGATCTGTAACCGGTCCAAGAGGCGGCGACCGGACACGGTCTGAGCGAGACGCGTGTATTGGTTAACGAGATGCGCCTCGCGTAGATCCCTATAGGTGTTCACCATCCCCAACGCGAGCAGTCGCGCGTTGAAAGTGGAGATCGGGAGGTCGAGGGCTCTCTTGAAAATTTTGCGGAGGACAACCTCCAAGCAATCTTCGTCATGTTTCCGTAAGCGGAGGTAAGGTTTCGAGTACAGTACTCGACTAGTTACGAAGGCATAGGCGAGCCGCACCGCATCCTTACTTAGCAACCATCCTCGCTTGTTGGAAACGCGGCGAACCATTCGGCCCACCTGGTCGCCGGCTCTGCGGAGTTTGGCAAGGGTCGTGTCTACCTTGCGATGCTGCTTAATGAAGAGACCGAGTATTCGCAGCTCCTGCGTTTCACGGATGGGGCCGCTCGAGAGAAAGAGCTGAACAGAGATTTTGCATTTCGGAGAATGTCGAATATGCAAAAATTCAGACTTGGACGGGGAGCACTGGAGGCCGCAGTACGTAGCATAGTGGTCTACTGTGCGCGCCGCGGCTTGCAGGCATTTCTCCATCTCTCCTATGTTTCCCGTAGTAGCCCAGATGGTGATGTCATCGGCGTACAGTGCGTGCTGAACACCGCCGACACCCGCCAGCTGCGCTGGGAGGTGCATAATGGCAATATTGAAGAGAACCGGGTTCAACACAGCGCCTTGAGGTGTGCCCCGCGGTCCCATCTCAAACGGGCCGTACTCGGTCTCTTGTATGCGTATATAGGCCAAGCGGTCTGTTAAGAAATGTTTGATGTAGTTGATTGTATGAGGACCGCAGTTGGTCTCGCTAAGATGTTTTAATATGACGCTTTGTTTAACGTTGTCAAACGTACCCTTGAGATTGAGTGCTAGAAGTACCTTGTTATTGTGTGGATGTTCTATGGGTTCGAGAACCTCGTGATGAAGCTGCAAAGGTATGTCTTGCGCGGACGTATTAGGTCGGAAGCCCAAAATGGTGTCGGCGAAGGTGTTCTTGTTCTCGAGATATTCCGATAGGCGGTCACGGACCATCGTTTGCATAAGTTTCCCTACGCATGTAGTGAGGGACATGGGCCGGAGGTTGTCTGTGTTTACCGCTTTCCCCGCCCTCGGGATAAAGGTTACCAATGATGTCTTCCAATCCGGTGGCAACGAAGTGTCCCCAGTCGAAATGGCGTTGATATATTCAAGTAGGATTTCATATGCACGATCGGGGAGGTTTGCTAACACTTTGACTCTGACCTTATCCGTCCCGGGCGCCGTCCCCCTGCGCATTTTGGCAAGAGCCGCGTGAAGGTCGTGAAGCTGGAAACGCTGATCCATTCCCGGTTTATCGTTGCCTGCATATGAATAATCCTGCCCGCGCGGATTTTGATCCTGACTGAGGTATTTTGAGCGTAAGACATTCGCTAGCTGCTCTGTGTTTCCTTGGAAATTGTGTATTGCGCGAGTGAGGTGTTCCTGGGTTTCTGAGCGTGTTTGTGTGGGGTCTATGAGACTCCTAAAGTGCCGCCAAGTGTTGAGGCTAGACATCTGTCTTGCTGCGCTGTGGATCTATCTACCCTAGACTACTGAGACGCGCCGTCGGATTGCGCAAATAGTTTTGGGATTGTTTCTATGGCTTCTACACTTTTACTGACTCCTGTATAGGAGATGTGACACACGCATGGCTGAAGAAACATACGACTCTTCAGTCGAGTTCACGTTTCCATCAAGATATGCATATTTGATAACTGCTTAATAGAATGAGTGTTGTCGACGGCCTACTTAGGTTGTTATCTTTTTCAAAGGAAGGTACCAGTAGCGCAGACTCAGAGAACTTTGTGTTGCATCTTTCTGCTGTATTCCCCTGGAAGGAAGTGCATGTGCATAAATAAATAAATTCTCATGCGGGGTATAATCTCAAGGCTTCCTTGCTGACACGCTCAGCCGGCACCTCTGTGATAATCTGAGGAGTTGTTTTTGTAGCCTCAATAGCTATGACACATACACAATGGGTTATTGGCCAGAGGCGTTGTAACAACTTTTTATTGTCTTTTTCATCTTCTGACTGGGATCGCATTCTCTGACGCCGATGTAGTCCATTACCATACCTCCCCGCCTAAAAATTAGCCATCTTGGCGACTTACGGTGCGGAAAGAACGTGCGGGTCAGTGCAGTTTCTGGTGCCCAACATGGAGAGGTTCGCGGCCGTGGCGATGAAATTCGAAAGGCGCTATGAGCTCGATAATATACTCACCGAGTAGGTTTCTAAAATAACATGGTAAAGGCTGTTGTAACGGGAAAACTGCTTCGTTGATAAAACAGGAATGGGAGAGGTGACCCAGAGACATCGGGGACGGTCATGAGGATATGATGGGGCAGAGTGGTTGAGTTTTCTGATCCTTGTCCTCCTCGGAGCTCCGTTTCAAGGTTTCCAGCTTAAACGATCAGCCGTAAGCTCTATGCGATCCCCTGGGGTGTTGCTCCATCTTCACTTGTCACCGTCGCCTTCAAAGTGGTATCGCGTTCTGTACCGCTCTTATTCGTTACAAAATAATTACACACACACATACGGGCTTGCATAAGCAACTGCTCAGATAACCGTATTTTCATGAGATTTTGCGGGCCGACACGACAGGTTTGAAATTCACGGGATGGCGTCTGAACGCTAGACCCCAGTGCGCGCAAGGCTCCTGCAGTTCGAAGGAGATCGGCTTGTTGATAGAGTTTCTGGTGCCCATAAATATGTTATGTTCCCAGTTGTCTTGCACTTTTCATGTTCGAAAATAATTCTTGATGTTGTTTCGTTCCTCATTACAAGACGATCCCATGTTCTGTTTCGTCGTAGTGTTACTCTGTTCGGAAATTTCTATTTGACACTTTTATTACTGAAGGCACAATTTTTTGACGTTATATGTTCTCTTCCTGTCTTTTAAGGAACTGATGTTCTTGTTGTTTTTGGGCTTAAAATACTGTAAATAGGTAATCACGTGGGCTAGATGGTGTATTTCAGACATAACTCTACCAGCGAAAGCACGAGAGTCTAGTAGAACACAGGACAACGCTGTTCAGCGTTGTCCTGTGTTCTCCTGGTGTCTCGTGCTTTTGCTGGTGAAGCTATTTCGGAAAATAAGAGTTCTGCAGGAGTCACTGTTTGCGTTGTTGTGGTTGCTGTCACGGACGCTACAGATTGTGATCTAACAAATTGAAGGAGGGCAATGACCGCTGTTCAAATTGACAAGTGTTTAGTTTGTTAGGACCAGTGGTAGTATAATTTTTTGGAATCGTTGTTCATTACAATTCCTATCAGCTACTGCTTTTTGTCTGTGATGTGAATTTGAAAGCTTGTGTTCAAATTTTTATTCTTAAGGTGTTTTCGCTCATGCTGCGCAAATATAGCTTATAGGTGTACTTCGCTGTGAAATTTAGCTGTGATGGATACCGCATACCTTTGTTTTGTTTGACCTTATGTAGAATACCGCTTTTTCTTTGTGCCCGTCAGAGGTGGGCAACCTCACGAGGTTGTCAAAATGACCTCCACCTCACGTCGCGAGGTGAGGTTTAGGGAAGATCGGCGACAGCTCGAAATTTTGTGGGTGAGGTCAGGAAATCAGACTTTAACCTCACGCGTGAGTTTGAGGTTTAGTGAGGTCATTTAATGAGATCAAAAATTTGATTTTGAGAATTCTTGCAGTTGAGGTCGTTTATTATAACGAGTGCCGCTTTCGAAGCTGAGTTGAAATGTACCACCGCTGTCTTCATGCAATGGCGCTTTGTGTTCGGTTTCCCCTGTTTGGACAACCGAATGCCGTAATCCGCTTTACCTTTTGCTACTCTGCGGTAGTGTCCGTTCAGCACGAGACTGCAGGAGGACGCACCCCTCCGGTCTTCCTGGAAGGAATGTCGCTTCACGGCACTCTACTCTCCCTCCCCGTTCCCCCCTGGCGTAGCAGCCGTAGCTGCCTGCCGGTCGGCCCAAACTATCGGGAGCGCACAAAGAAAATAACTCATGTTGATCCGCGGTAACTTTGTGTGATGCCGCCATCAAATAAGTTCAGTCCAGGAAGCACGCAATAAATTCGTCACAGCGCGCAAGAATAAAAGCGAAAGTGCTTCGTGCAGATGTTTGTTTCTGGCGCTGATGTCACGGCTCTTGCCTTGCAGTCGAGTAAAGGGGATCCTGGTCTACATTACACGGTCACTTCACAGAAACTTAAACAGTCGGTGCACGTGAGAGAATGTGATTCATGTGTTTGCTAACAAGGACCCTTGCTGATTCCAAGGAAAAGCAAAAAGCCAAAAAACCTGTATAACACCATCAAAGCTTTTGAGCGGTGTCTTCCTTTTTCGAATGTCAAAATACTCCTGCACATTACCGTTTTTTAATGCAAGAAGATAATTGCATTGTAGATGCAAGAAGAAAAATATAATTTCACTTTTATATCCTTCTGAATAACATCTCTTTGATCTCCTGTTCCTTGTTCGTTCTTGGAAATTCACATATTATGCCAGAACACCTCAGCACGGGGCGAACGTTTCAGGTTAGCAGTGTTATAGATGTAAAAAATCTAAAATTATAATGAAAATATGTTGATGTGGTATCTTTTCCTTTTTTTATGAAGATGTGTGAATAGAGCTGATTGTGTGCTGGCGTTGTGCAGCTGAGTGGCTGTTTCGAACCTTCTAATTTGACTTTTAATGGGGCACAAAATTCTTCACTTCTGTTTTTGGTGTGCGATTTTGGTTTGTAAGTTTGTAATTCTTCTCTTTGTTTTTCTAACCTTGTATGGGATCAGTTAGGTTGGCGGCCGGCTTAGCACACCACTATGTTTCCTTTGACTATTTTCAAAGCACTTTCTCAGACTGGTAGGTGAAATGAAAATGATACCTAGAATTTTTTCACGCCTACGAGTATTTAGGCGATGTTCCTCTTTTTTTGTTAAGGGAGGGGGGGTCAGAAAAACATTGCGCTTTGGCGAAATTTTAGCGGAGAGCCGTGGTGCTCTTCACAGAGAAAGAGGCCAGTTGTTTTGGCCCGTGTGTTTTCAAGTCGTCACAGTGTTCGAAGATGTAATCTATCCCACTCCTGCAAAGTGCCGCGGGATCACCCAAACATCGGAGAATTCCTACGATTTCGAAAGCATTACCATCGCCACCTGGAGCTAAATGGCGGAAACGGGGATGGTCTTGACCTCCCAGGAACATCAACGTTATAATCCTTAATTATTAACTGCATGTGTCCTTTTTTCAACGTATTCATCTATTGCAACGTAATGCAGATATTCCTTTTTGCAGGTCTCCATTTTGCAACGCAACCTCCGACAACTACACCACTTTTGAACACTTTGACACGATTTCACCGAAAGATGGCAGTACTTTTGTGAGCGCATCCATCGTATAGTGTTCTAGAAGGGGGTAGTGGGGTCAGGGCACACAGGAGACTATAAGGTTGTGGAAACTCCCCCTTCTGCGGCGACCAGATAAGGTATCAAGCCTGCGGAGCTCCTATCCTGCTGGCAGCGCCTGGAGGCATGGAAAGAAACTACTGAAATATAACGTCATGGCGTGCCTGCTGAAGCAAACACCCGTGACGTCTGCTTTGAGCGCGCGCCGGAGCTGCCTGCCCGGGCGCTTCATTTTTTTTTTCGCGGCGGCTTCTACGAGGCGTCGCACGGCGCCGTCACTGCATGCGACCCCGTCGGCACATACAGTTGTGACTTTATCTCGTCGCCTGCGCTCGCTCGCGCTGACGAGAGTTTAAACTCCTATAGTTTTGCTCCGTGGGTCAGAGAGAGCCCGCTTGTGCGGCATCTCACGTCGACAGCGCGAGATGGCGCCACCGGAGCACGGGCTGTAAAGAACCCGCGACCTACCCGCAATACGCGCTGCATTCGCTGCGCCGAGAAAGCTGTGTACATTTGGTGCAACACCGAAAGTCGGGCGTCTGCAGCTATAGCGCATATTTTCTTAAAACCTACATCTCAAGGCTAAGCGGACACGCCACAAGGTTTGGCGAAGATTAAGCCGACCCAACGAGTGCAGAGACAGAACCGTCGTACGATGATCCGGTTGCATTTCTAAACGCAGAGCTCACAAACAGGGCATAAATAAAATGGTGGGTGTGAAAATCGCTTAATTTTAAATAAAAATTTTTGATGCACATCCAGACGCAGTCACTTACACTGTAACGTTAGCTAAACAATTGCGACACTCGTACTTACGTAAGCTGAAGAGAGAGATCCCAATTCGACAATGCTTTATTTCTTCGAATTCAACTTTTATTTTACAAAGTACACATTCATTGAAATCTAGAGAGATAATTCTTGCCGCGGTGATTTATTAGTAGGCGGTCACGGCGGTTCCTACAATGCACTAACTTTTGTAATACACCTGCAAAAAGAAAATATAGGAACTAATGACAGAAAATAAGTTTATTGTTACAAAAAACATGCAGCCACCTGCTTCTCAAGGCGCTGCTACGAGAGAGGCACAGTGAACAACGGCTTATCTTCGTGTGCAATTTCTTTTTCCGTCGTTCCTGTCGCTATTGATTCAGTCCTTTTACATAAATGTGCAGCCTTGTCAGCACATAGAACTTCGTCAACTCTGTTGTGAGCCCATCTGCACGCTGGCTGCAACCGAAGGCATAACCAATATTCACATTCACAAGCAGCATTACATCTATTATGCTGTCACTGCAGAGTTTCTCGCGACTGTAGAAAACAGTGAATATATCCTCTAACTTCTTAACTGCCAGAAAAGTTATTGCGAAGGATACAACAGCCCTCTTTTGCCACATATCACTGCGAACTTGAATTTCTGCCTTTTTTATTGGAGCTATCCAATAGACAGGCTTTGCAGTGCGTGCAGTCATAACGTTTCAGAAACTTCCGGCCAACATACCCTACCATATAATGTATAAGGCAGTCGTCGCTCTTCTGCTCTTGATACCCCTGTGCTCAGCAGGAAGTCTCTTAAGCATGCGCTCGGCTGAAGCAAGGTTGCCTTTCTAGATGAGCTGGTCGTTTGCAACAAGCCTTTCGTCTTGAGCAAGAGCATCACACGCACCCACGAGAGAACATATTTCTGCACTATATCCATTAAGGTCAGCATTGCCTGAGCGCACTGCCTTGTCCAGATTGTAAAACGAGAAGCAGTTGACGACAATTAGAAACTGTGTCGGTGATGGGCGGTCGTTAGACCCGCACGATTGCCTCTTTATGTCAAATAAATTTTCCAGTGCATCCTGGCCCAACCTGGATGTCATGATGAACCTAAATCCTTGGCTGGCAAATTCTTCGTCTTCCCTCATCTTTCAGTATGGCAAACAACGACGGCTGCTTTCCTTTATTTCACTTGTAGCCTGTTTGACACCCGAGAGCAAAGCATTCTCGTTGTCGTTGACGGTTCGTCATTCCGACTTTTCACGAATGAAAAAAGCAGCCTTCGGAACAAACTAAACTGATGTGCGGTAAAAATGAAGAACAGCCAAAGCCGCAAACCATGTGTGAACAAACGTGCGAGAGGCAGCACATGGGCACCACAAATAGCCAGCCCACGCGACTACAGCGCCGCCGCTAACATCCGGGTCCCGTCCCCACTCGCCGCCTCTCCGCAATTTATGGGACGCGCCGGCTCCTGAACCCACTACCCCCTTCTAGAACACTATCTATGGTACTCATGCGACATGTCTTCATCGGGTTCGCAGGCGTATTCCACCCGATACTCTGTGGGGATGTCGTAGTCGTCCGACTGGTGCCTGAGCCGCGTTGCCTCTTATTTCTCATCGCCTTCCATGGGCTCCACCGACGACGTCTGCGGGTCCAAGTTGACCGACAATTCCGACGGCATGCGGTGTCGGCCAGGAATGGCCCAAGCAAAGCATATCAGACGGTTGACCGATGTGCTGCAGGCGGCTGCAGAGGTCGAGCAAAAGTGCGTGGCGCGTGAACCCGGAAAGAAAGATCGGCATATGCCGGGAATGGTGCCAGGCAAGCCACGGCTTCGGCATAGGTATGCAGCGCCGCCAGAATGCCCTGTGGCGCGGAGGCCTCGCGTTAACTCTGCGGCGCAGCAGTGGAGGAAGGTGGAATAGGTCCCCCGAAGACAATGCAACCTGCCGGAAAGAGCAGACTCAGTCGACACTCGCGCTCTAGCCACCAGCGAAGACGACGATGGGCGCCAGTGCTGAGTCGTCCTCATCTAAACCTCTTACAATGCTAATTTTATAGCGATATCCGGATAATTTCAGACATATAAACAGCCAGCGGTCTTGATATCGGCAGATAAAAGATCAAACATTGTGCAAGCAGCAGTGCATTTATTTTAGCTTAACTTCCAGTCAGCCTGGCGCGCTGAGCTGTTACAGCAAGGGACGCCATTTTCATGATGCAATAAATAATACGATATGTGACAAAGCAAAATGTACATGCCTTGAAAGAATTGTTGACTAAAATTAGCAAACACGGCCGTAAAAAAATGGAAACTGTAGATATGGTAAAATGCCTCGACTACTTACTGTTAATTTCTTCTACTGCACGTGCGCACGTTTGGGATGTAACATGATACAGACAACCTTAAAGAGTATAAGGAGAGGAATGCGGAAGTGGCGGCCAGCGTTTTGAGCCTGCTTTCGGGCCTTCGCGCGCCTGTCCTGATTGGCAGGCTATGATGGAAGAGCCGTCGCCTATTCCTCGTCCAATAGATCTTACTCGAGTTCGTCCGCTCTCCGAGAATGAAAACAGTTCACCCGCTTTACCCACGGTGTTCCCCTGCGATACGGGCAGTGGCCTCTCCTCAGAACGGGAGGTTTTGGAAGAGCGCCGGCTCAGCGAGCGTACGGTGAGGCTGCGAGGAAAGTGCAGCTGCTCCTTGTGCCCTTACTCCATCGACGACAAGTAAGGCGAGGTTTGACACTGCATTGCGCTTTGCTATTGATTTTTCGTATATGACCCAAACAGTGGTAGCCGTAGACTGAAGCGAACATCAACAAATGTTTTGCGCTCTTTGGCACACGTCTACCTATAAATACAGCCGCAGCACGAATCATTTCCAGGCATTTCGCTAATATAAGTAGGGGGATTACTGTGATAACTCGGTATTATTTTCGTTCAAGAGGCAAATGCGCTGTTAAATCTGATTGTATGTCTTCGTATTTTACGACGAAGCTTTTATATATAGCTTTTCTCTTTTTTCAAAAGAAACTAGTGATTGAAACAGCGTTTTTACTTCCGCGACAGTTCATGTGTTTCATAGACGCATCGACCTGCATTAATAGGGAGATCCGGAAAGAAACAATTGGCGAAGTAGTGCCCATTTCCAACACACAGGGACACCACTAGCGCACGTTGCTGTACATGAAAGGGAATCGGCGCATAGTGTGTTCTCTTGTTCGCATTACCTGTCGCTGCGAAGTCCAGTGGTCTGCATTGAAATTGAGGGCGCGATAAATTTCGGCGGTTTGGAAGCATTATTGAAATCTATCTTATTTCGTTATTTTATCTCATCTATATGTAAAATAAGCGAAATGCGTTTTTAGCGCAGATCAAAGCTTCGTATTGCTGCATCATGACAGTGGTCTCTGGCCCAACAGGCTGCAATACGCTTCTATCGCAGCCATGCAAACGCTAACGCATCTGTGTGAACCGTCTCTTGTGGTGCTTTGCAATGGACTGATTATTTCGCCCTTCGTCGCCTCAGCCAGCGAGGAGGCTGTGTTGCTCAGTTTGTCAATCCTCCTCCTTCTGTTGCCTTCTCTTTCCAGATCCAATTTCATCAGGCACGCACTGACCCATACGGGCAGGCGGCCATTCCAGTGCGACGACTGCGGGAAAAGCTTCATACGGTGACAGCTTCTGGCCGACCACAAACTGGTGCACATAGGGGAGAAACTCTACGAGTGTGGCTACCGCGGGGTTCGCTTCATCTGAAATTTCGACCGGAAGCGTCACTGCAAAGAGCAGCACTCTACTCGTGGGAGCGTTTCGTCATTTGTTTGTCCGCACTGCAGAAAGGGCTTTTCCCCGGAAGCTCAGCCCTAACACACACCTAAAGACGCATCTGTAGGAGAGACGCAACACAATATGGCATGCAAGTCCGGAACAGGTTCCCGAACCACAGCCAACCGAGTAAATTCGAAATTGAGAAGTGCGGCCTTTCAGGCCATCCATGGATATGGACCTTTATTCCATCTAGAATCAATGGCGCCATGCACGTGCGCTTCCCCTGCGGTACATCTGAGAAACACAAACCAAAAAACAACTTACAGGACTGACTTGAAATCCACAGGATGGCACCAGTGCACTGGACTCTGAGCGCTCAAGGATTCTGTTGTGTGCAGAAGACTGCTTTGTTGATACAGTTTCCGTTGCTCGAAATTCCTTCCGCTATTTTCGCCGTTCTCTTGCTGGTGTCCGCTTTAGAAAATATTTCCTGATGGTGCCTTCGTTCTTTGTAACTTGACTGGCTCAGGTTTGCTATTGTAATAGCGTTATTCTGTTCAAAAATTGTTCCTCGACGCTTTTGTTGTTAATAGATACTCTCACGTTATATAACGTCTTGGTCTCTTGTTCGAGAACTGATGTTTCTTGCCGTTGCAGCCATAAACGTGCCTACTTTAATAAAAAAGTATTTTTTATACGTGAATGAGATTAAAGCGCTAGCGGACTACATTTTTTTGCGGAAGGCTCCGCTTCAGTGTTCCGCTGTGTATACGGTCATTTACGGTAATCCTACATGGAAAGCCACGGCCATAAAGAAGAAGTAAAATTCTAGTAGAGAAAGGTCAACTAGAAGATGCCTATAACAACTGCTCAGATAACATAGGGCTCTTTAAAGTGAGCAATAAAATACCAATAAAGATGGGTCTCAGGTAGGGTGTCACGATCTCGCCAATTCTAATCACGGCCACTTTACACCAGGCATAAAGAAGCCTGGATTTGGAACAGCTGGGGGTAAGAGTTAATGGTGAATGACTTAGTAATCGGAGCTTGGCTGATGACATTGTCTTGCTAACGCACTCTGGAGATGAACTGCAAGGGATGATCAATGCGTTAGACAGCCAGAGCAGAACGGTGAGTCTAAAATCTATCATGCACAACACCAACAGAATTTTCATCATTCTCGGAAGGGAACAGCAGTTTTCGGTGTGTAGCGAGGGGCTGGAAGTGGTAAGCGAATACGTCTACTTAGGGATGTAGTCACCGCCCTATCTGAATTTGGATCTGAATAATCAAACAGAAAAAACTGGCGTCATCATGTGCTGGCTCATGCATTCGGAGGCTCAAAAACTGTCCTCCACAGCTTGGTCGCAGATTCCTCTGAAGATAACGGGGTTTTATTCGCGTAAGTTGCCTGAACAGGTGACAGGTGGAAGCGGACAGGGGGCTGCTGGCTGGTCTCCGCATTAGAACGAAACCTTGCGACTGCTCTTTACCAGGGCAGCTTTGGATGTGATGATCGCGGCACCTCCGCCAACTTATGAGTGCATTTACTGATCGGTCACGTCGACCGACACAGGATGGACTCATTGCCCGCCAAGACAAGAAAGCCACCTGGAGGTAGCATGTTCAGCCCGAGGCTCCCGCTCTAGCCACCAACGATGACAACGAAGTGTGGTAGTACTGAGTGGTCCTCATATTCTTCTTACAGTTGGAATTTCTAGGCGGTATCCCAATAGTTTGGAACGTCTAAACATCCAGTTATCTTGTTCGCATAGGTCTCTTCACTTTGTCCTTACAAATGTGATGTGGGCAGATTAATGTCAAAAATTTGCTCGAAGATATAGCTTTTAGTTTAGTTTTAGTAAGCTGTAACTTGGAGTGCTGACGCGTTAAAGCAGCGGTCGCAATTTTGAAGACGCAATAGACAACCCAACATAAGACGACACAAAGCGCTCATGCCTTGAAAGAATTTTTAACTGAAATGGGGAAACACGATTTTGAAAGGTTGGAAACTACTGATATGGTTAATTCATCTTGACCATCTGCTGTTCTTGTTTCTTCTTCACGTGTGCACTTCTGGCAGTAACACGATACAGTTAACATTACTAAGCATAACGAGAGAAATGAGCCTTTGGCGACCGCAATTGTCCGCCTTCTGTCCTACTACGTGCGCCTTGTATGATTGGACTTTAAGAGTGTAGACTGCGATGGAAGAGCAGTAACATATTCCTAGTCCGTTAGATCGTACTCGAGCCGGTTTACTCACCGAGCGTGGAAACAGTTCGCCCGCTTCACCTAAAGAAGTTTTGGAAGATCCCAGGCAGTTCGAGCATCGGCTGAGGCTGCGGGGAAAGCACAGCTGCATCTTGCGGCCATACTCCACCGACCACAAGTAAGCCGAAGTTTTACTGCTAATTGCATTTTATAATTTATTATTGATATAGGTCACCAAAAGCGGTTTTTACACTGAAACGAGCATTAGGTAAAATTTTGGCGCTCTTTGGCAGAGGCTGCCTATATATCCACCCGCAGTACCAAGCGTTTTCAATCATTTGGCTTCTCTAGACAGTTTGATGAGTGTGATAAATTGGACATCTGTTCGCTCAAGAGGCAAACTCGCTTTTAAATTTCTTTGCATGTCTTCGCACTATGCGACGAATCTGCCCTACCTTTCTCTTCTTTCAAATTGAATTATTGATTCAAACAACATTCTTACTTCCGCGACAGTTCACGTCATTACGGAGATGCACCGTATGCACTAATGGGGAGATCCGTCCAGAAAGAAGTAGTGAAGTAGCGCCGTTTAAATCATAGAGGGGCACTACTAGGTTCGCTGCATATGAAATCGAATGGGCGAATAGTGTGTTCACTTGTTCGCATTCCGCGTCGCCGCGAATTTGAGTGATCGCAATGAAAATGAGCACGCGACATATTTCGGCGATTTGGAAGCATCAATGCTTGTCTGTATCTTATTTTGTTTTTATCTCAAAAATATATAAAAGAGATATGTTTTAAGCGCTGAATAAATGCTTCAAAATGCTGCATTATGGTATAGGCCTCTGCACCAACTGGCTGGAATGCCAGTTGGAGTAGCCACGCAAAAGCTAATACATATAAGTTAACTGTCTCCTGTGATGTTTGTAAGATGGAATGATTATTTAGCTCCTCCTCCCCTGAGCCGGCGATGACGCTATCTTCCTCAGTGTGCAATTCTGCTCCTCCTGTTTTCTTTCTTTCCCAGAGGCCATTTCAACATGCATGCCACGACAGACACGGGCGAGCGGCCTTTCCTAGGCGAGGACTGCAGAACAAGCTTCATGCATCGACAGCATCTGGTCAACTCAGGGTGGAATCCCAGCGGGTGCAGCGATAGCGAGCTTCGCTTCAGCCGAGATTTTACCCTCAAGCGTCACTGCGAAGAGAAGCCGTCTACTGGTGGCAGGTCTTCGTCATTTCTTTGTCCTCGATGCAGAAAGGGCTTTTCCCGGAAGGACAACCTTAACAGCCACCTTCGGAGGCGTCCAGAGGAGAGACGCCGCACCCCATTGCATGCAGCTCAGGAACAGGTTCCCGAACTACATCCAAGCGGAAAAATACAAAACTATAAAGCGCAGCCGCCCCTAGAATGTGCACAGGACGCACCGTGACATGGGCTTACATGCCATCCAGAATCATTGACACCATGCACGTCTGCTTCCTCTGTTGTTCGACTGAAAAATACGAAACACAATACAACAACCAGCAAAGAAGATGGAGCCGTATCGCGACCCCCTAAAAATGCAGCGCAGAAGTGCTTTGTTATAAAGCGAGAGCGAATGAAATAAAGAAAAACACTACAAACATCACTTTCAAGCCCGGCAATTTTCTTCGCTGATAGAGGGAGTAATTCTGGACGAATAGAAAGCATGTCGAAGCCTTGCGCTTTTGGAGGACTCTGTTCCATTTAGGTCTGACGTATTTACAGGCGTCAGGAAAGGTGGGCAGACCGCGGAAGTGGTGCCAATATGCTGGACAGCACACACCTAAGGAGTCTGAATGTTTTCGGAAAAAAACGCACAGTGCACACTCCTTAATACGGTAACCTGTTATTACGCGCATTTTCCCCAGGAAACGCTTTTTTTTAAGAATCTTAAGCAAGCATGACTGAAGAAACATATACCTGTTCGGTACAGTTTCTCAATTTAATAAGAAATGCATATTTCATAATAAAGCTACAGAGAACGATTGTTGTCGGCGGCCTATTTAGAACGTTGTGATGATGATCATTAGCTTTTATGGAGCAAGGTCGCCATTTTTGTAAGAGCGCCGTGGCACAGAAGTATTTTTTGTTGTATTCAATCTGCGGTCTACGACCCGTTTCCTTAGCATTTCACAATAAAACTGCTGAGCACCAGGCAGGGCAAAGCTTGTGACCATTTTATTCTGACGGGTGGCACGGTGGTGTCCTGAGCGACGCGGAGCTTGGCAGTAGCACGATGATTCGTCTTGTCATGCATGGCAACGGATGGCAGAACTCACAGCACGGATAGTTCGACTTGAGGATGGGCTTTTTTAATCAGGGCATGATGCTGGGACAGTAACTTCGAGCCGAGTATGTAGTCATGAGAACCAGAAGTAGGGATGATCAATTAAAGAAAATAACTTGCCTCGGCAGCTGCAAAGAGGTGTTGGCTGGAGGTGCTGTCCGTTGGCAGTGCGCAGCGACAATCCAGACGGCGATCGTCACCTTGCGAGGAAAGTAAGCGTTTATGACTGAAACCAAGTTACGGCAGCACCAGTGCTCAAGAGCAAGCGTCGAAACACCTAGAAATAAATATTAAGGTCCCGGCGGTCAGGGCAGCAGCAACTGCCGACGGGCGTACTCCTCGCGCCAAAGACGGCAATAACGTTTGTGAGGCAAATATTACTTGTATGTTCGGATGAGTACGCAGTTCGTGCCACTGAAACTTCGCCGGTTATTTTGCCGCCCCAGCAGAAGGAGGTCGGCGGTACATTGGCGAAATAGAGCGGCTTCGAAGTGAGCATAAGCTACGGGACTGGAAGGAATGATGAGCATATGACTCTGTCGCCGCCCCACCGTAACTGGGACCTGAAGTAACTAACAGGACATCTGAGGTGGTGCATGGTCAGACAACGGATTGCAGCATCAGCAATAGCGTGCGATGTGTGTGAGTATGCCTAAAGCAAAGTGCACCGGGCGATTTTCCGATGCGCGGGCGAGTCAGGCGGCGGCCTAGACATAGCGAATGTGCGTGGCGAGTGCTAATGTTGCGACTAATACCAATATGCCGGGAAGGGAGCTGCCCTAGCCGGCTTCTGCATAGGTACAAGGCACCGCCAGATTGGGGTGCGGCGTAAAGGCCTCGGGGTAACTAAGCGGCGCAACAGGGGGGGGGGGGGGGGGGGGTGGAGGGGGGCAGGCGGAGTGAGAGTGCCCTCAGCAAACGGCAGCGGGGCAGCAACAGGAGGCGGATGGTTTGCCAGAGGAGAAAACTTCGGAAACATCCCTTATAAAAATGAACTATCGACAGTCTTTAGACTTCTTATAGACTCTATTGCCTTCTTATACACATTTATTTTTGTCTATTCATAGTGTAATAGACTGTCTATAAACAAAAGTCTACTTAAGGTGTTTGGCCGTAAATCTATAGATTGTCTATAGAGTGCCTGCAGGATTTGTATTGCCTATAGCCTGTTCTCTAGGGTTTGTCAATATAGAGTTATGAGACTCTATTAAAAGAAGTCTATGGACAGTCCATAGACTGCCTACAGAAATTTTTATAAGGGATGTCGCTGCATTTCGTGCCAGAGATGCGGCGCAAGGAAATATTGAGGTCCCGGCGGTCAGGGCAGCAGCAACTGCCGACGGGCGTCCTCCTCGCGCTAAAGCTGCTTGCTTTCAGCGGGAAGAAAAACGGGGCTCGATGTCCGTGGCAAGTGCTGCCAGCGACGCGTCACCAGGGTGAAGAACCAAGCTGCTCGAGCGGGACGCTGCTTGCGTGACTTGTCAGAGCTCTGACAAAGTTAGCAGACCGTCGCGGTGGTAGTCGGAGTCTTTATATTGAACATGTTGATTGAGCTGTAATCGACGCCTTTGAAGACGCGCCAAATATAATCTTCTTCCGACATAGCCGGCGAGATACTTTGACATAAGTCCACAACGTCTTTGATATAACTTGTGAAGCTTCCTCATGCCTGCTGCACTCGCGAGCGTAGAAACTGCTACTCATGAAATTTGTGAACGAATGTCCGGCGGAATACTTCAGCAAAGATGGTTTTAAAAGTAGACCATTTGATGATGTCTTAATCGCGGTTCCAATAGGACGAAACGGCAACGGCAGCTAAGTAGAACATTACGTTATTAAGCTTCAGAACACTATACAAATTTTTCTGCTGGCTCAACCGTTCGGAGGCTAAAAACCAGTCCAAGAATTCTTAGTCACAGATGCCAATGACGATAGCGCGGTCTCGTGGACATGAGGCGACCAGTGAAATTGTGGCTAGGTGTTTCCAGCTTGTCGCCGCCATGGGAACGGACACCGTGATACTGAGAAGTTCTAAGGTGGCGTAGGAGGTGAGAATCCTAGCGCCCCCACCAAGTGAGGAGTGGATTTATTGATTGTCTACTGCGGCCAACCCAGGCTGGAGTTGGCAGTACTGAGTCGTTCCATCTTCTTTCTAAAATGAGTATGCTATAATGAGCAGAGTACGCGATTTTGAAGATTCTACAGATAACCTAAGAAAGCTGAATCTGTTGATGTCTTGACAAATTTTAGTGGAAATGAAAACTATGACCTTGAAAAATCGGAAACTACTGATATGAGAAGGCACCTCGGCAATCTGCTGTGCTTTTTCTATTACACATGTGCTCTTTTGGTAGTAACATGATGCACGGAATTTTACAAAGTATAAAGATAGGAATGGGGCAGTGGTGACCACTGCTGCGTCGTCTGTCGTGCTTCGTGCGCCTGGGATTATTGGCCATTGAAAGTGCAGGCTGTGTTGGAAGAGCAGTGACATATTCCTAGTCCGTTAGATCTTCGTACTCGAATCCATTTGGTCTCCGAGGTTAGAAACAGTTCATCCGCTTCACTCACGGTGTCTCCCTGCAACGCATGCGGCGCCGCCTTCTATGAGAACGAGGTTTGGAAGAGAACTGGCTGGGCAAGCATCCGTTGTGCATTCGAGGAAGGCACCGCTGCACCTTCTGCCATTCCTCGCGGTGATAACAAGTGAGCCGGAATTTGATTTTGTTTTGCACTTTGGTATTGATTGGCCGTGCAGGACGGGAACAGTGGTGGCCTTAGCGTGGAGAGAACATCAACGAATGTGTGGCGGTCTCTGGCCAATGGCTATATGTGAATTGACCCGCACTATCAAGCCCTTGCAAACATATCGCTTCTCTAAGCATGTGTTATGCTTATGTTGGGAGTCTCTTTGTGTTCTGGTCGTTCAACAGGCAAATGCGATGTTAGAACAGACCACATATCTTCCACTTGCGCGGCGACGTTTCCGTACCATCAAGCCCTCTTCAGAAGGAAGAAGTGATTTAAGCTGTGTTTATACAGCTGTGACCGACCACGTCTTTAACATAGACGCATCAACAAGCACTAGCGGGGCACCCGACAAGAAATCGCAAATGAGAACGCGGCTTGTTAAGAAGCGCCTCCCAGTTATATGTGCGACCACGAGGGGCACTGCAAGTATCGCTGTGCACGAAAGCGAATTGGCGAACAGTGAGTTCATATGGTCGCGTTCCTCCTCGCTGTGAAGTGCCCTGTTTAGCTGTTTCTAAGCAACAATACATGTGCGTTATTTTGTCTTATTATCTCAAAAGTGATAGAAAAGACAACAAATGCTCTGAACAAAACATCATTAAGCTGCCAGTGGCAGTGGCCGCTGCGCCAACTGGTTGCAATAGGCTGATTTCGAAGCCATGTAAACGCTGCTACCTAAAGCTGAATGGGAGGTAGTGTTGTTTTTAAGATGTAATGATTATATCACTTTTCTTCCTTTGAGCCGGCTGTGCGGCTGTCTCGGCCACTGTGTCACCTCTGCTCATTCTGCATTTTTCTTAAAGCCACAGTTTCAACAGACACGCACTGACCAACTCGCGCTTGGGGCCTTTCCGGTACCACGACTGTGGGAAAAGCTTCATACAGCGACCGCAACCTGTCAACCACAAGATGGTCCACGGAGTGGAGAAGCCGTACAAGTGTGCTGACTGGAGAAGGTATTTCAACACTGCTTCCAGCCTGAATCGTCACCGCACCGATCAGCACAGTTTCATTGCCACGTCTACGTCATTTGTTGGTCTTCACTGCGGAAAGGGCTTCTTCCCAAAGGAAAACCTTAAGAGACACGTGAAAACGCACCCGGTAGTAAAACCTCACACCGGATTGAATGTGTATCTGGAAAAGATTCCCGCACCACAGTCGATCGAAGAAGCACGAGAGCTACAAGTGCAGCCTTTGGTGTCATCTGCACAGGACGCACTGTGATTCCTCTGCGTTTCCATCGAAAAAAAGGAACGCCATTGCCACAATCAGCAGTGAAGCAGGTGCATGGGCGTCCAGAATAAATGCAATGCGGAAGTGTGCTGTTTGCAAAGTGGACATGAAAAAAAAAAATAAAAACTTAATACCAAGGGCTCAGTGAAGCTCCGGGATTTTCCTCGTTGTAAATGGAAGTAATTATACACTAGTGAAAAGCACGTCGACTCCCTGCTGCGTTGGAGCGCTCTTCCGCCTGCTGAACTACTCTTCCGGCTGTTTCAAGAAATGAACTACATGAAACCATTGCTTTCTTCTGCTGTGGAATGCTTTGTGGGCGAGCGAGTTAGTGCAAATGAAAGCCGTTTTGTCAGTATGCCTCAATTGCAAACCTCTAGCACGGCACACCTTCGCACACATATCAGGTTACTGTTTCTGCGCGACTAATTCGTGAACCGCCGGTCTCTCGTAAAACATTCCCGCTGTGTGCCACGTCGCAAACTGAGTTCAACGACACGACTAAATTAGTTCACAGGCTTACGCCTCAATTTTCACTGAGGACAACAGCTCTGCTGGACCAATTGTCTAATTTATCTTTCACTGAGTAGCATTGTCACCTGGGATTATATGTAGTCAAGCGGAACACATGGGTTGCTTTAGACAGCATACAGAGCGTACTTTCAAACAGCGGGTGTTTTAGCAATTTTTATTTGAGCCAGACAAATTGAAAAGTTCGACCGGCCTTTCTGCTGGCTCAGGTAGCCTGCGGGTACTATATTGAAGACCGGTCTCATGTGGCGTATTTGTAGATAAAACGATGTCTAACGCGAATGTGTCGGGGAACAGGCTAGCACAATAAGGATGCCTCACTGCGCTCACACCTAATACAGTAATGAGGCGTTAGATAGCGCTGACAAATATTTTGCCATCGTTTCCATGATATTTAAATTTTGCTGGCTCTTGTACGTCAGATGTTAGGCATGCTTGACTGAAGAAATATATGCCTGTTAAATCGAGGTACTTCTTTTAATCAGAAATGCACAATAAAAAGGAAGGTTTCCGTGGCTCAAAGACTCGAAAAAAATTTCCTTTAAGCTTTGTACTGTATTCGCTTTTGGCAAGCTGGGTGCGTAAATAAATATTTACACACAGAAATACATTGTGGAATAAACAACTGACCAGAGACCCATGCTTTCATGAGATTTATTTCTTCTTACCTACCGCCTTTTTTCAAATCCGCAGTATGGCGTCTATGCACTGTTTCCCAGAGCTCGCAAGGCTCCTGCAGTCCGAAGAAGAAAGACTTGATGCTGTTTACATTGATCTAAATTCATGCCGTTATGTTCGCTGTTTGCTCGCTCTTTTCATGTTCGGAAATTCATACTTTATTATGTTTTTCTCTTCGTAACTTCGGTGTCGCATGTAACGTGTCGAATTAGTGTTAGCCTGTTCGAAATGTGACCCTTCACGCTGGTGTTGCTCATAGATACTCTCAATCACGTTAAATGTTATGTTGCCGTCTCTTTCGCGCACTGATGTTTGTTGTTGTTGTGTTCGCGCGTAAATAGATTAGTTCTACAGGAGTCATTGATCGCATTCTGGAGGTTGCTATTACAGACGCTCCGGATTCTGATCTATTCAATTAACGGAGTTGGATCACCAGTCTCCTCTTTGATGATTCTTTAGTTCGTTATCTCAAGTGTCAGCAGGATTGCTGAGTTGTTTAGGGTTGTTGCCGCATACAATTACACTCAGTACTGCTTCTTGTCTCTGATCTCAGTATGAAACTTGCTGTTGAATTTATTGATTCTTACGGTCTTTTCGGTCTGCCCGCCCAATTATTGCTAGTAGGTGTACTTCGACGTGAAATTTTGTTGCGATGCGTGCCGCATACCTTTGCTTTGTCGGACGTTATTTTGAATGCTGCTTATATTTGAGTTCATTAAAAATTTATAGAATTCGTTCTGTGTTAAACCTTGTTATGCAGCCAGTATAAAGTCAAAAGATCAGAGTGTCTATAAATGAGAAAGGCGTGCTCAGTGTCGCAATATAAAATGCATTTTATTGTTTATTTCTTTACTGAGACTTACGTCCCCAAAGACGTTGCAGTCTGAAAGGAGAAGAATGGAATGTGCTCACCTATGTGACCTCTCACAATTTATATTTTAACTGTAGTTCGATATAATTTATTTTGGCACGCCATTTTCAATCGACCGCATCAACTGTGATTAACTTTGCTAACACAGTTCCTGACTTACCTATTTAAAGATATAAAACGGCAGCAGCTGCAGGTTGTTATCAAAATGCTTTGCTGCATCTGTTGAAGTAGATCCGAGAGCAGATATCCTAAATTGTGTATGAAAAATAACTTAATCGCAGGTGCAGCAGTCATTGTGACGTAGAACAATTTTCCGGCTGGCTTAAAATCATGTGCTTTCATCAAATAAGTACCCCGAATTACGTCGGCGGTCCGTCTTTTGAGGAGCTGAATTCCGATAAAAAATAATTATTATTATTAGCACAGGCACATCTGTTTGCGGCGGACGTAAACTGACTCGTGGACATTTAAATCATGGGCAAAAAACTTCGATTAACCTCTTAGCAATCGCAACTCTTCGACTAACAGCCAGCGACCGCATTAGAGAGACAAACGCGCTGTTACCCAAATCCTTGAAAAATCCGAATATCTCAATTTCTTGTGCACTGAACGTAGCCCACAGCATTGTTAAGAACATAAATTCCACCAAGAGACGTTAAAATTACGTTTTATGCCCAAATAAACATCAGAATAAGGTTCGAAGAAAAAAAAGCCTTAAGGGGACACCTTACATTCGTTTTTTTGGGAGGTTATGCAAGAAAAATAAAGGACACATGCCGGAGAGAGTGACGACGGGATTCCGCTGTTTAAATCCCCAGCCCTTGCTTGTAGCGCCACCAAAATAGCAAAATAGCTGTATAACCTTTCACATACAAGCAGTACTAATAGATAACCTAGATTTTTCGCAGAGGATTCTGATGTCCATACTAACACAGGGTATCACGGTCTCCCAATTCCTGCCAGTCCTCCGGCGAAGACACCGCTGTTCAGCACGATGACACCAATTGCTGAGGGTTGACAGTTCTTTTCAGAGCGGACCCATGGCATAGATGCGAGAATCCTTCATTGGATCCGCAGGTGAATTCCACCTCATACTCTGGGGGATGTTGTAGTCGTTGTTTGACGGGTGCCGGAACCACGTTGCATCTTAATCCCCGTCGTCATCCATGGGATCCGGTGACGACGTGGGCAGGTCCAAGTTGATGGAGAGTAGAATGACTTTATAATCGAAGTAGTATGTCGATGCGTAGCTTATTTAGTGCACTGCGAGTGGCATCGTATATTGAAAGGCAAGTCAATTCTGGTGTCTGGCGAAGTGGTGAACTCATCGACGGGAGGGGAAATTCAATTGGCATGTGTAGCGCTGATGAACGCTGGCTTTGAGCGTGCGTGCTGAATGAAACCTCTTTTTTTGCCTTTCTCGATCAAACCCTGCCTTGTGAGGGGCACGTCAATTTAGGCTGGACAGTGGCATCTTGCACAGTGCCTGCCACAGAGGGGAGCGGGTGCTTCAGGAGGAGGCCAGCCCCTCCCACATTGACGCTAAAGCACCTCAGCTTGGTCTCCTTTGTTGCACCGATGAGGGGACTTTGTACAACTACTCCTATACTATACTACTACTATAGAGGAGCAGAGGCGCCCCAAATATTTTTCTATTAATGGAAGAAGGTGTCTTGCATTTCATGTAAGAGGATAGTCGCAATCCGTAGTTCTATAAGTATTTCTCTCTCTTGCAACGCCGGCAGTTTCACAATCTGGATTGGTGATGACGTCATTGGCATGCCGCATTTCTGCCATGCGTGCCTGCTACGGCTCTGGCTAAGGCGAGTTTTGTAGCGATAGCTTCATTACGGTAGCAATGCGAGGCTTCTGCGTGGCGGCGCCGCCACGCTGTCATGTGGTTGGTCGGAGCATCTGACGGCGGCGCGGCGCCGTGCCTGATCACGTGGTTCGTCACGTGGTTGGTCGTGTGACTTAGTTCCACACGGCCAGCTGTAGCTGTCGCGTCACTCCAGGTTTACCCAAAGCTCAACCAACACGTATTTTTTTTCGCTCAAGATGCCGAGCAAGGTTCGCGCATTAAAATGGTCCCTGAAAGCCCCCCGTCCGCCTGGAAACACACACACTGGTCTCCACCCGCCTTAAAGTTGCCTAACGTCTCCTCAAAGGGCCTGGTGCCTTTTTCCGCTGCCTACCGCATCTTCCGCTAGGCGGTGAGGTGGTTCTTGGGTTTAACCACAAGGACGTGGTAGGGTTTGTCGGTTTTTCACTGAAATAGCGCTCAAGATATTTCCATAGATGATGGTTTCGCGTTTTGCAAACCGCCTGCTTTGATCAACGAGAGCCGTGGTTAACGCTTCTTTTCCTTTTCAATCGCTGTTCAAATTCGTTGTCCTTTCTGCTCCTTTACTAATTTGACCTATCCGTTTTTCTCCGCTTTTCTGTGTTTTATTCAGCCGCGGCTCCTGTGAGAGCTGCTGTGCAGTCCATTATACGGCACCTTGCCCACGCCTTTCAATTTGCTTTGAGGGCGGGGATTATACCTCCTCGCTCGCCCTGTGTCCTTATATTGAGAAGACTGTTGCATTATAATCCTGCCCTGACGAAGGGAATGCCATTCCCGAAACTGTTGGCACAATAAACCTTTAAAACGAACAGTCGCGTTTGTCGGAATGCTGTTCTTAAACTTGTAAACTGGCGCAATAGAACCCCAATTGAATACAATTACTCACCATGGCTGCCAGCAACCCAAGCGCCGTGCGTCTGATTCGTCATTATCAAAGCCATGCGTTCAAATGTGAAATCATCGGCTACTCTCTTACCAAGTACGTACACAACCACTTAACGCCAAGTGACCCAGAGGCCCCCGGCTTCCTCTCTTACTGTGGCGCCTCGTATGATGACATCCCCATGCTGCTGCAGTACCTCCCTGCGAGAGTGACCACCCTGACCGTACACGTTGGGACAGTTGACATCGGAAAAAATGGCTCGTCTTCGTCTCTCAAGAGACTCTCACTGCTAGTTGAAGAAATTCGCCAGAAACGACCGGAAATTAAGAAGATAGGCGTGAGCCTTCCTCTTCCGCGGGCCCAAATCGCCGACAGAGAGGATATCAACGATTCGTGAAATGGTTCAACTGTCATGTCTCCAAATTCAAGACCAAAGTTCGTCATCTCTGCAGGAGCAAAGAACTCGGCCCCGGTGTGCGCTACATCGACCACGGATTTACATCACTGCCTCTATGGCGCTTGCTCGCTGCAGACGGACTGCACACCTCTTTTGAGGGCGTCGGATGGTTGGGTCAGCACTTCAAAGCGGATCTTAACTATGCACTTCATGGTTGGCAGCCGACCCCGTTCGTGCCACGCAGCAGAGGTCCTGGGCGCTGCTCAGGAGACGCGGCCCCTTCAACATCACCTTCAAGGATACCTCCATTGCCCGTGCCGCAGCGACGCAACAACACCCGCCAGACTTGCGCCATGGCCGCACAGCAGGCGACGCCTGGACAGAGCAACTGGCTAACTGTTGCAAAAGGTACGGCTCGCGGAGAGCAGACGTGGTCCCAGAAGCTCCTGTCAGTGAGGAAAATATTGATAAGCGCTTAAGATTTGAGCTGCATGCATCTCACCTAACGTCTTACCTGTCGCGGGGAACTGTTCCAAAGGCAATTCGTCTGGGCTGCACACTTTCCGTGTCCACATTCAGGCAGAGAGAAAAAGAGGAATGGAATAATATACTATTGGAACCATCGCTAAAGCCAACAGAAGCAGCGGTCAACCACAGCAAACGGAAGGTTGCCGAACTTCGAGATGTTGAGGAAACACAGATGCGCCAGCGTGCTCAATATCCTGCCGAACTGAGCGAACTCAAAACCTACGAGATATAAAGAAGGCAGGAAGTCTCCAAACGAATATTCAAAACGGATATACAAAACCGAATATACAAAACCAAATCAAACGAATATACAAAAACGAAATCATCAAAGTTGAACTCTAACGTTGGGTTGGCAGCTGTGGGTCGTGAGACCGCTGTCCCAGCTCAAGAGAATGGGACAACTGCTCATAATTCTCCTAATGTTGTTGGTACGGGGTCTGTAGCTCAAAACTGCGAAACAACGTGTCAATACACAAATGTGGTGATTTTTTCACAAAAGTATCTCACACCTGCCCACCTGAGCCTTCTATCCAAATGTTTGACTTTTTGTCCAGCACCTGGTAAGTTCAATGAGTTTCAACTCTTTCAGGACCTGGGCAATTTTGCGCGAAACCTCCGCCTTAGGGACTATTACCAGGATTACACCAGCGACCTACAACAAACGATGCCCGCTGTCTCAGATAAGTTGTGGACACCGAACGAACCACGCGATAGACACCTTGATGAATATATATCTACGGTGCAGAAGGATATCGTCAAGGTGTATGGAAAACAACATTCGTTCGGCAGCAATCTTTTGAACTAGGAACGACAGGCTTTGGAAACGTTGCGTAAAGACAAAAACATCGTAATAAAACCGGCTGACAAGCGTGGACCTATAGTAATCCTGGACAAATCGGAATATTTAAAAGAAGGCCACTGCCAGCTTAAGGGCACAGGGTAAGCCCTATACTTCCCATGCATTTTAGGCCATGTTGAGGTACATGTTTCTCACTAGCTAATAACAGTAGCCTAATAATACATATATCATTGTTTGCCAAATTTTGTGCTGTTTTTACTGAACTAGAATATTTGAAATGTGTTGAAAATTCGATTTTTAATAAAATTGTTTCCGGTAGTACACAAATCTGGCCTTTCTTTGCGCATTTCAAAAATCATAACAGAATAACTGCTCAGTGAAATTCCTTAATTTTAGTTTAGTAGTTGGCAACACTTATGGAGATGATTGCCAAAAAAAATCAGCCATCTGTCTTGAAAGGCATTGGAAATAATGGTACCTTTGTAAGAAAAAACACTGTTTTGAGATAATAGAGAGTAAAGAGAAAAAAGATGTGAAAAACCATTTTTTATTCGCAGAAACGCCTCCATAGTAATTGGTTTAATAGCCCCCTGCTTCGTAGTCACTGTCGCCGTCATTTTTTCGCTTTTCGGCTTGTCGTTTTGATGATGATGATGATGATGGATTTTTATGGCGCAACGGCATCTATGGCCAAAGAGCGCCATGGCACAAGGTATTTTTCAAATTCTCAAGGTGGGGTCGAAGACCCATTTCCCAAGCATTTCACCCCAAATAAGCCGAGCACCAGACCAGGGGAAAGCTTGTACCAATTGTATCACCGGTGGGTACCCGGCGGCACTGGGGATCGAACCCCGCACCTCCCGCATGCGAGGCGGATGCTCAACCACTGTCGGGCCTCAACCAACTGTCGCGCCTCTTTTGTAAGCTGTCGTGTTGCTCGGTCCGCAAAGTACATGCGCTTATGGTCAGCTTCCCTCAGCCACTTGATGGTGTTGCTCCCTGGGTTCAATCCACACGCCTTCAAAACGTTGGCCTGTGCGATGCTACCATCATTAAATGAAAGAACGGCATCCAGTGTTGCGATCCGTAGGGTCCGAAGCCTAACAAACACATTCTTTGGCGCGCGTTCCCAAACAACATGGTTGAACGACTCATTTGCATTTTGAGTTCGCCCATGCAGGCACTTCTCTAGGAGCTCAGCCTTCGATAGCTCCCTATAAATGGGTTTGATAGCCTCCAAGACAGATGTAGGCAAACTCTCCTTGTGGAAAAATGGCTTGCCCTCTGACTGACTTCTGTTGAAGGCACACCACGTATCAGGTCCCTTTGGGCAAAGTCCATGGCATGGGTCATCGTCTGTGGCCGATAAGTGGAAGAAGGTTGCCCAAACGGCCTTTCGCATATCATCCAGGTTTCCTACATTTCTTCTGATGGCCAAACCATAGTACGTCTGGAACCATAGTACGTCTGGCACAATTTACAATACTGATCGAAAGGGATAGCACTCGGACGCAGCTGCATGAAGGTTGCAGAAACGTGGAAAAAACGTGCAATGCGTCTCAGGATTGTCTTGGCTAAAAAAGAGGAGCTGTACAATAGTTGCCAGACAATTTTTATATGTAGCTGATTTTAGACAAGTTTTGAAATCAGGTGGTGGACTTTTTGGTTGAAAAAATTGACGTCAATCCTGAAAGGGGGTGTGGCCGCTCACTACTTGGTTTCGGAAAAAGCGTTTTTCAGCCGTAAATATGGCTTTCTGAGGAAAGTGCGATCATGGAACATGTGTAGAAAGAATTGAACTTCTAAAATTCCAAAAGAAAAAAAAAACGATTTTTTTCTAATTTTACCTTACCCTGTGCCCTTTACGATGTTCAGTTCTACAGGAAACTTCCCAACGACCCCACACATCAGCTAGTGTTAGAGATAGAGGACACTCTTGCTAGACTCTCTAAGGACGGCAAAATAAGTGAGGCAATGTTAAGATCAATGTTGCCGAACAATTTTTATCTCCTCCCTAAAATACATAAGGCCAACCATCCTGGTCGTCCAGTCGTGTCTAGCAATAGGGCTGCGACGAAGAACATATCTAATTTTACGAACTTTCTCATCAAGGACATCCCTCCCAGTTTTCTTTCTTACATCAAGGACACAAGCCATTTCCTTTGGGAGATTTTCAACTTCACCATCTCCGTAGGAGGTCTTCCAGCGACATTGGACGTTTGCTCCCTGTATACAAACATCCCGCACGCCGACGGCATAGCAGCAACAATAGAATCCTTCGAAAGTTAAATTGTTCAGTTGATTTGGACAACGGAACTCTTTCCGTCCTTCTTGAACTGGTTCTGAATTCGAACAATTTTAAGTTTCACAGTAAGCACCACCTCCAGATATGCGGTATTTTGATGGGCACAAAATTGGCATCTAAATACGCCTGAATCTTCATTTCATCAGTAAAAATTCTCTTCCTTGAGAAACAGCAAAAAAACACTTTTCTACAAGCGTTTCCTGGACGTCATATTTCTTATACGGGAAAATGATGAAGCAAGCCTGTTGGAATTCATTGCTCAGTTTAATGCCCTGTACCCCTCAATTAGGTTCACCCATAGTATCTCTGACACTATATTTAACTTTTTCTACGTGGAGATATGGGTGGACTGTTACTGCCTCTTGACTACACTATACAAAAATTTACGATAGACAGCTATATCTTCATTTCTAGAGTAGCCATCGGAAGCACTGCAAAACAAGCATCCGTCCTCTCAAGCGCACAGATACAGAAAAATATGTTCTACAATAGAGGAATTTGACCAACACACAAGGACTCTCGAAGAAGCTCTGTCAAGACAGAAATACCTCGAGGAAATAGTCGATGACGCGATTCAATGCGCTCGCAACCTATACCGCGCATTCATCCTGGCAGAAAACATTGTGAAAGACGACTGCAAAACAAATTTAATCATTACATTTTCCTCAACGGCTCTAAGTGTAGGTAACGTTCTAAGCCGTCATTTCAACATAATCAGACTGAGTAACAGGTTGTCACTAATAGCCAAGGAACCGCCCAGAGTGGTGTACCGCTGGGAAGAGAGCTTGAGAGGCTTGCTTGTCAATGCGAAAACAAAGAACTTTGCCCAGAGTGGGTGCCACCCATGCGGAAAACCCAGGTGCAAAGTCGGTCCGCACATTTTAGACACCAAACTTTCAAAATCGATGTTCGACACACTTTGTGTTTCACATAAGAGAAGACCTCGGCTGCGACTCAAGCAATGTCATTTAGAAACTTCATTGTGAGGTGTATGGGGAAGAGTATATTTGACAGCCCAAGACATCATTTTGTTAAGCTTTAACAATCAGAAAGACCACGTGTGATCCTCACCCAGCTTACCCCATTCCAAGCACCTAAGTGTGTCACTCCACAGTTTCGAAAACATCCGCGTCATCCTTCTCCAGTCCGTGTTCTCTAGCGCCCATTACAGGTTACAAAGGGAGTCATACCTCATTCACAAGTTTGGCATGTTCTCCCAGGGCATGAACGCTACTCCCGGAAGGCTCTACTTGCTTGAAGGAGACAACGGAGGAAATTTCAGCCGTCATAGTCTTTGGACAACATTAAAAATCAAAATACGCCGGATGTTGTTCTTGAAAACATCAGCCACGCTCTGAAGAAAAGATACATATACGACACGGTTGCAGGTTGCCGTTGCGGCGCAGAACAAGTGTCTCTCGTTTTGAAAAAGACATAGCGGAAGAAGACAGGAAGTGCTGAGACAACACAGGACGAGCGCTAACTGACTACTGCAGGTTTATTTGAAATCCACACTCGAGGAAACCAGCGCGCATGTTAAGCCACGCAGCAACAAACGGAAATATTGGGGCGCCGTTACAGTTATCATGAAAGCATCCCATGTACAAAAATTCAGAGCCCCAGACAAAAGACAACAACAAACACCTCCTTTTTGATCTTTACCTTTCAGCACGAAGACAGAGTTTGCTTTAAATTGAGGAAAAAAATTCTTTATGCAAGAGAGCAAGAGAAGGTTCGCTAACGCACTTGTCCATTGCAGGCCTTGCTAGGCTCCTCAAGAATTTCTCTGGCAAGCTGGACTTTGCCGCGGCCAACAACCTTAGTTTTGTACACAAGAGAACGGCACCCGCAGTCCCTACAATGCATGGGAAGCGCCTACACATTACACCCTCGAGTGAATCGGAATGCTCGCGTAAGCGATCATTTCAGCCTCGGGCAGTTTCGCCTATGTAGACGCTGCCGCAACTTAGAGAGATTTCGAACACAACACAAACATTGCACTCAACAAATTTATAGCATGTTTGATGTTGCAAGCTGGTTTCCTGGCAATATTCTTGCCAGAATGAGCGCAAAGATTTGAAAGCTTTCGAGGGGCTGTGAAATCCGTATCTGCTCCGAATTTTCTAGCTACTCTTTTTAAATTATGCGAAATGCTGTGGACGTAAGGCAGTACATCAAATTTCTTTTTCTGATTTTCTTTCTGTGATCCGGTCCGCGTTTCTTCTCGACGTAATTTCTTCATCAAGGTTTCTGCCACTGCCGTGAGAACTGGCATACGATAACCAGCTTGTTTGAGTAGCTCAACTTAGATGTCAAATCTTGAACCCACTCTGTGCAAAAAAAAGATATTTAAAGCGCAGCTCTAAAAGACAAGGAAGCTATTCCTCTTTTCACAAGTTTAGAATGCGAAGACAAACGGCAACACACCCTTAGTCGAACGTGGCACATAGTCCCAACAAATGTGGCTAGTCTGGTTAAAAAACAACCGCAAATCTATAAACTGCAGGTAATGATGTGGGAGCTCAAAGGTGAATTTTTGGCCAATAGAAACAGATGAAAAAGCATGAAGTACATTCTCAGCGATAAAAGCGATAATGTCTTCCGTTGGTTCTAACAGGACCACGAAGTCGTCAACGTACGTAAACACATCAGCAACGGGTTCAGTGTTGAATTTTAGGTATAGAGCGCAGTCGAACTTTGCTAAAAAGTTTGCCTTGGAAGCAGGCGTTAAGAAAAATGAGTGGTTGGCCGCGGTGCGAAGAATTGCAATGAAGGCTCTAACGGAAGGTAAGGATTGGTGCCAAGCTGAAGGATTGGCGTCGGTAAGCAGGAACTTTTGTCGCAAGGGCCGCCAACAGTCAGTTCTTCATGATATTTCCGAATATTTTCGTGAGTCGAATATTTCGCTAACGTTCGCCGATAAAGAAGGTGGTGTCACCGCCTTACCAAAAGGCTTGTTTGATGAAACGGAGAAGTTGGCGATACAAAAAAGACCCGTGGTTCTTGCTCTCCTTAGTGACCTAATTTTGGAAAAGCTGGCCAAAAGTGTGAAGAGCAGCGATGGTCACGTTTTGAAAGCCTTCTTCAGTGTTAAGACACACAAGGCGCAGGTACCTTTCAGACCTATTGTCACCGAGCGCGACGCAGATAGTCCACTCGCGCCTTTCGAGTGGACTATCGACACACATCGACAAGCACAAAATGCTGTATAAGTCGACGCAGCCATGTACCCCGATTCAACAAATGCGGTGGCGGTCGTCTTAGACACCAATTTCAAGGAAATCGCCAGCGCCTCCCTACGAAACTGCTCTCCCACAGTAGCAGAAACTGCTGCAATTGCCCTCGCAATCCAGCACGGCGATGCTACGGGAAATGAGTTAAAAATTATTACTGACTCCCAGTCCGCGTGTCGCCTCTTCCTCTCTGGCAGACTTCCACACTCCGTCGCTCCCATTGTGACTACCCCACAAGTTCGAAATTCCACATGCAAGCACCAAATCACTTGGACTCCTGGGCACGAGGGGCTCGAGGGAAACGAGGCCGCGGACAGTCTAGCTCGAGGATATACTAACCGAGCGACTAACCTCCCTGACTTCACCCCTCTCCCCTCTACGTACGCGAGCGCCTCCTCCTTCTCCGAACAAAAAGACAAGTCTATCCCCCACCACACCGTAAGCTAACGGCGGCAGAGGCGAGGGAATGGCGACAACTACAGACGAACACCTTTCCTAACCTACACAAGTACCACATCATCTTCCCAGACAGATATGACAGCATCTGCCCCTGGTGTGGCGGAATTCCAACAACATATCATGTAACATGGGGCTGCTCTGGTCCCAAGCCCCCCGAACTAGACAAACATCACTCCGAGGAACAGTGGGAGTCTGCCCTGCTCAGCTCTGACTTGGCGACGCAGCGAAAGCTGATATCCCAAGCGAGAGCAACTGAGCAACTGCGGTTGACATTGGGGTCCTGAAATAAGGACTCCACCCAAAATCTATATTTTCGCTTCTCTATCCTACCTTTTTGGAATAAATGTTTTCTACTACTACTACTACCGAGCGCGAAACGTGGAGAGCTGAGGTCGGTACGTTACTACAGCTTCAACTCAGCAAGCTACATATTGAAGACCCTTTCAAGGTGCGCAACACGGAAGAAAATGCTCAAGTGCCCGGTGAAGAATGACACGGGGCTAACTGCGTCATTTCGGTGGATATTGAAGAATTATTTTATTCTGTTCCGCACGATGAACTTTTGGAAGCTGTTCGCCAGAGCATTGATGTTGCTGCAAGCGTGGCCTTTCAAAACTCCAGTGGCCTTTCTGTTGAAGCCTTCTTGGAGTTACTAACATTTTACCTGAAGAGAGCCATCATCCATTTCAATGAGAACTTCTACATTCAAAAAAGTGGAATATGTATCAGTTCTTGGGTGTGGCCTGTATTGTGTGATATCTATTTAGCAAAGTTTGACCACGCTATAAACCAAAAATTCAACACTACACCCGCTGCTAAAGAGTTTAGGTACGTTGACTGCTTCCTGGTCCTGTTACAATCAACGGAAGAATATTTCTTCTTAATCGCTGCAAAAGTTTTTATTGCTTTTCATATGTTTCTACGGGCATAAAATTCACCTTTGAGCTCCCACATCATCATTCACTGCAGTGTTTAGATTTGAGGTTGTTTTTTAACCACACTAGTCACATTTGTTGGGCCTATGTGCCGCGTTCGACTAAGGCTGTGTTGCCGTTTGAGTCTTCGCCTTCTAAACTTGTGAAAAGAGGAATACCTTCGTTGTATTTTAGAGGAGCTCTTTTAAAGTCTTGTTTGCACAGAGTGGGTTCAAGGTTTGACCTCCAAGCTGAGCGACTCAAGCAAGCTGGTTTTCCTAGGTCTGTTCTCAAGGCTGTGGCAGAATCTTTGATGAAGATATTAAGTCGAGAAGAAACGCGGTCCGATTCACAGAAAGAAAATCAAACAAACAACTTTGAAGTACTGCCTTACGTTCAAATCATTTCGCTTAATTTAAAAAGAGTAGTTGGAAAATTCGGAGTAGGTATAGTTTCCACAACACCCCGAAAGCTTTCAAGTCTTTGCGCTTTTTCCAGCAGGAATATTGCCAAGAAACAAGCTTGCAACATCAAGCATGCTACTAAATTTGTTGAGTGCAATGTTTGCCATGTGTACGAAATTCCTCTAAGTTGCGGCAGCGTCTCCATAGGCCAACCTGGCCAAAGATTGGATGATCGCGGTGATTGATGATCGCGGTGAAGATTGAATGGTGTAAGCGGAAGGCACTTGCTCCGGCAATGCAGGGACTGCGGGTGCCGTCCTTATTTGTACAAAACTAAGGTTGTTGGCCGCGCCAAAGACCAGCTTGCCAGAGAAATTCTTGAGGCGTGTAACATCCAAAGGACTGGAAGGGACAAGTGTGTTAGCGAAACTTCCCTTGATCTCTTGCACAAAGAATTTTGTTTCCTGACTTCAACGTAAAATCTTTCTTCGTGCTGAAAGTTAAAGATCAAAAAGGGGGTGCTTGTTACCTTTTCTCTGGTGCTCTGAATTTTTTACTTGTAATATTTTCGTGATAACTGCATCGGCGTCCTAATCTTTACGTTTCTTGCTGCGTGGCTGAAAATGCGCACTGGTTTCTCGAGTGTGGATTTCAAGTAAGCCTGCAGTTGTCAGTTAGCGCTCGTCCTGTGTTCTCTCTGCACTGTCCTGTCTTCTTTCGCTATGTCTTTTTCTAAAGTTATTCACCAAGAAGCCCAAAGTTCTACCTTATTAGGTATCTCTCGTGTGCGTCCCCAGCAAGCGTCTCAGGATACATTATACGAGCCACCCGCGCGGAACCCGCGGCGTCTCGCGGGAGTGCAGTAGAAGGGGGGTGGGAAGTGCGGCCTCCCGGTGCGCCGCGCGCCGTGCTTAAGCCTCCTTTTCGTTTTATATCACTGTTCAAATTCGTTGTCTTTCCTACGCCTTTGCTATTTCCAGCTCCCCGTTTTTGTCTGCGTCATTTCTGTGTTTCTTTTATTCATCCGCAGCCCCTGTGAGAGCCGCTGCACGGACCACTATACGGTCCTTTGCCCGCACTCTCAAGTTTGCTTTGAGGGCGGAGATTGTTCCTCTTCGCTCGCTCTGTGTCCATATATTGACAAAACAGTTCCATTGTAAGCGTGCCCTGACGAAGGGAATACCATTTCCGAAACTGTTGGCACAACAAGACTTTAACACCAACAAGCGCGTCTGTCGTAAAGCTGTATACTCTTAAACTGCAGCATTGAAGCCCCTGCTATATATATATATATATATATATATATATATATATATATATATATATATATATATATATATATATATATATATAGTTGGTGGCTTAAACGCCTCCGACCAACAACGGAATTGGTCCGTTGTTGGTCGGAGGCGTTTAAGCCACCAACTATCAAGAACATATCATGACATGGAAGAAGGCACAAAACACACCTGGCTGCGAGGATACAATCATAAAAGGCATTAAAAGACGCAGAAAAACAACCAAAATTCAAAAAAAGGGAACACACATGTGAAAAGCGAAAATGTTTGAGGGGCAGACAAGCAAGCATCCTTAGACTATCGTTTAAACCAGCAGAAACCGCACCAAATTTGTGAATGAGTTATGACTAGCGAGTTTTTATATCATGATGTGTCCTAAATCCTGATTGTGAGATGGTAACTTTTATTCTGTCCAATCAGTGACCAGGAATGCTGACATGTTTATATAGCGTAAGGTTGGGGGATAGGGGCAGTGAGCTTTGGGGTTGTTGAAGCGTAAACGGAAATTTCTGTTTTTCCTATGTACTGCTTATTGCGCACAGAGCCCTCCAAGAGATTCACTGCGTTCGAAGTATCGCAGCAAAACGTGCCTTTAATTGTTTTGTGATGATTAGAAGCGGAGTTGGTAGCTATTACTCAGGAAGTCTTATATGCGCAGATTTTGCATCTTTGCTTTCTAGACGGGCGGTGGCAGCCTTTCTAGACATGATGTGAAATTTTTGAAGAAGTTAGCAAGTCACGCAGATTTTTTGATCGCATGTAGACTACTCAGGGCGGATCTGTGAACGTCAGTTTAAGTCGTTCGCGTTGTCCGATGTTTTTATGATGCTTGCGAAGAATGCTGGTGAAGTTTGGAAGAAAAGCTTAATGCATCAGTTTCAAGTTGGTTTGCAAAACTAAGTTGGGGCGATTGGATCCGTCAAAGGGGGCCTTTCGGTCAACTTGGCCCCACGTGCAAAAATATCATCGATGAGTGAAGCGGGGTACTTTCGCTCTAATAATGTTTTTTCAATGTCATGCAGTTACGATTAAAATCAGAGTCCTCAGAGCAGATCCGTATGTAGCGGAATGCTTGGCCGTAGCGAATACGTGTTTTGCAGTGCGTTACGTGGTTACTATGGAAGTGAAAGTACCGGTGTCTGTGAGTGGTTTTCTTGTACAGAAAAGTAAATATTTTTTAACACGGCGGGGCCCTGTAACGCCGAGAAAGTTCATGCGGTCAGTTGAGTAGGAGTGCGAAAATGATATCGAATTATGCATGTCGTTAAAGCAGCGATGAAAGAAAGTAGTTCAGGCTCGCTATGCTCGCATTTTAGGAATATGTCATCTCTGTAGGGTTTATAATAAATAAAGGCTTGAGTGAGCGATCGGACAAGAAGCTGTTTCCTGATACACCCACGAATATATCTGCATAGTTAGGACCGTTTTTCGTGCCTAATGACATTCAGCTACTTGAACGTAATGATCGTTATTAAATTCAGAACTGTTAAGCCCAACGATTAATTCAGCAAAGTTTTGTGGTTTAAGCCATCAACACAATTATTAATCAATGATGTGTCTTAGATTTGTTTTACGTATTTGCGCCATCCTCGTCGGTATGTCTGTGTACTGCGAACAACAAATCTAAGGCAACGAGAATAGAGTCGCAATTGAGATCGAGGTCAGCAACGTAGCCTGAAAGGGGTTGCTGTTTTTTATATGAGATGAAAATGTAGAGTGGATATAGCTTATTAGGCGAACAAAAAAAACTTCTGAGGTTTTCGTCACGGTTTGAAAGCCCGAAACAATTGGTCGTCCACTGACGTCGGGCTTGCGCACCTTCGCCAATAGATGGAATGTGCCTGAATTCGGGCTTAGTGGATGAACGGAGTGCTTATCATTAGCAGTGATTATTGTTTCTTTGCGGAGTTTCTCAGTAGATTCTTTGTTTATAGAATGAAATTAACGATCCACCGTTCGAGACGCCTTGGCTTTCCCCCACCGACACCAGAAAATTCTCCAAAGGAAGACCACAAACCGGCTTTCTAAACAAACCCAGCCGTCTCACTGAACAGACCAAAATCAGATGCGCACTAGTGTTAGGCGAGTTCCTCACGTCCTCGTGAAAGGTTAGATAAATACCAATTCCTAAGGATGACACTTTAACAAAAAAAATTAGCGGTGGTTCAGCTCTACATAAACCTAGAGTGACGCAATAGCTACAGCTGGCCGAGTAAAACCTCCTTTGTTGAAATGAAAAATCAGCCATTCTCCGCTTCGTTACTGTGGGCATTCCTTTTTCATCTTTTTCCCGCTTGACACGGCGCATGAGCACAGCTGTTGCGGCTCGGTTTCTCCGGTGCGCCGCGCCGCCGGTACCAGCAGTTGCTCCGCACCACGTGACAAGCCATGGCGCAGCGCCGCCGGCAGGTGCTCCACACCACGTGACCACGTCGCTGCAACGGCGCCGCCACGGCACGGCTAAGCTGAAGGATCGAAACGCTGCCGTAATATACGCTCCGTTTCATAGATCAGATGGAACGCTGCCAAAAGTAGCGCTCTCTTTTGCGCACCCTGCATCCGCAACACACAGTAGTTCGTCACTTGTGGTGCGCCAGAAATAACGGATGCTTTGCCGGCAGGCTACGTGGATAATACATTTGTCATCAGCGTCACAAAAACGCTCTTATTGCGATCAAGTCGATCGAGATTTGTGATTCTTTATTTTGCGTTTGTCGTCTTTTTTAATTTCACGTTTTCGCTGTCCCCGCAAATCTGGCCGCCTCGTTTACTCTTAAGCGCTCCCTTTCACTTTTAAGAAAATGGCGTCCGGCTCAGCGGCCCCGCCGACATCTCCTTCACTCATTTTCCTGACGGCTCGTACATCCAAGCTGTCAAGGCACGCTAAGCAAGTATTTGCAAATTTACTCCTGGATACGTTTTCCTGCATACGTACCTGGATACGTTTTCCGGTAAAGTGTACGGGAAGTACTGAATGCTGCGAGCGAGGATACCGGAGTATCTCCCCGCACCGTTTCCAGAATAAAGGCGGAGCGTCTGTGTAGGCCTCTGGCGTTTCCAAAGAATAGACCTTGCGACGTTAAGATTTCAAGCTTGCGAAGAGTAAAGAATGACCGCTTCACAGTCCATTGCATCCGTCTGAAAGTGCACAGTATGTTCGAGAATAGGGAAGTCCAAACATTAGACACTGTGCTAAAGGCTATCGATTAGAACAACGACTTGCAGAACTTCAAGAAAACGACGTTGTGGAGGTTTATCAAGGACGTCGGATTCACATTTCAAAAAAGAAAACGGATCATTGCGCTGATCGAGCGAAGTAACATAATTGCCAGGCGTCGCAGGTACCTGTGCGCGATCATGAAATGTTGAGGACAGGGCACGTACGGGTCGTTCCTTGCTTATTTTCTTACGCAGCACGTTCAGACTGTCTCGACCTCGTCGTCTAACAGTGACTGTTGCTTCAGAATAACATATTTAAGAGAAAAGCGTTGCTCTTGGTGACTTTTTGCATAGAGGGAACGTTTCACGGCCAGTTTTGCACTAATTCTGGGTGAGGCAATTGTTTGCATAGGAGAGATTTAATCGCTAAATTCCAATTGGTGCGGCAAACAAAAACAACAAAACTGCCAAAAATGTTTTAGCACTGCAATGGGTAGCGCCATCTCGCAGTCATCGTAGGAACGAATTAACACCCATTGTACACTGCCCGTTTTATTGTGGTGCGAGTTACTGGCGTTGCTGCTGCGAATATTGGAAATTTTTGCTCGCAGTCGCCGCAAGAGAATAGAATTCAAATGCTGCAGAATTGCTCAAGTACCCCATGCAAACATACAGTTAATATAAAATGGCTTCCAAATACCGCCTGGTCGCGGAATATATTCGCGAACAAAGAAGCAATGAAGCAGAGATAATTCTTTTTCTCGATTGTATTTGAGCGGCTGTTTGTGAGACAGTGGTTTCCAGTGTGTTTGTTGCAGTGTGTTTCCTAAACTTACATGCGGCAGTGTGTTTGTTTACTCAAGAGACGCCAGAAGAACGCGCCGTATGACTCGAGAAGCGTCGTAACTAAGATGCGGCTAAAAGAAGTTGTTCTATGTCCCGGAGTGACTCTAATGGCGGAAGAGACCGGTTTGTGCTCTCGAGAGCGTCGGAATGAGAAGATGCGTAGACGACGTGCCGAAGAAACGAGGCTTTCGCAATTCAACTACAGTTAATCAGAGCTAAACCACAGCCAATTTTTTCCTTCCGTTCTTGGGAAAGGAAATGGCGCAGTATCGTTCTCTCATATCGGTGGACACCTGAACCTTGCCGTAAGGGAAGGGATAAAGGAGAGACTAAGAGATGAAAGGAAAAAAGACGTGCTGCAGTGAAGGGTTCCGGATTAATTTTCACCTCGTGAGAATATTTAACGTGCACTGACATCGAACAGAACAGTAGTGGTGAAATTAATTTATAAAGCAATATATACAGAAAGGTGGTCGCGCAGAGGCCCCGCGAGGGTCTCGCCCCTTACAATACAAGGCGGAGTCCTTCATTCTGAGACTCCGTTGGTCCTGACCGCTGCGCATGTCGCCGAACCAGGGCCTGCTGGGCCGATAGTTCTTGGCAGCCGAGCAGAGCCGCCTCCCTGTCCTCTCGGGTAGGGGAAGGGGTGATGGGGAGACAGAAAGACTTTGCCTGCATGCCAAAACCATGTGATTGTTGTTGGCCACCTCCCCATAGAATGAGCAGCGGCCGTCAAAGGAAGAGTTAAAGTGCTTGAGAACCGCCGGGCGCCGCAGGGTACGGCCGCTGCTCATTCTATGGGAAGGTGGCCAACAACATTCACATGGTTTTGGCATGCAGCCAAATCTTTCCTCCATCACCCCTTCCCCTACCCGAGAGGCCAGGGAGGCGTCCCTGCTCTGCTGCCAAGAACTATCGGCCCAGCAGGCCCTGCTTCGGCGACATGCGCAGCGGTCAGGACCAACGGAGTCTCAGAATGAGGGATTACACCTCCTCATAGAATGAGCAGCGACCGTCAAAAGAAGAGTTAGAGTGCTTGGTAACCGCCGGGCACAGCAGGGTGTTTGTAAAAAGGCTAAGGAGAGTTCGTTTGCCAGCTTTGCCCAGTCCGTTCATAAGATTCGGGTAGCTCCGGTGTTCGGCCCGACAGTGCTCATTAATATATTTAAAAGAAAAAAGATGGCAGTGATGTAGGTTAGGGTCCTCCCAAGGAACGCCTGGTGCCCGGTAGGTGAGTGCGCAGGATGCCTCATAGGCGGCTTTGTTACGTAGCATGCCTTGGTGCCGGGGGCATATATGATTGAGCGATGAGTTGGATCGCAGTCGCGAGTACTTTGGCGAAGAATTTATGGAGCAAGTGAAGTGATGAAACTGAACTAAAAGTTAGATGCAAGTCAGCGAGAGTCACTAAGGATGAATTTAAAATTGGGATAGAATGCTGCGAGGGAGATCGCTACCTCCTTCGCATGAGTTGAGCTGGGCGCTCTGAGCGAGAGGCCGTCCACCTGTTTTTCCTCGTGTATGACTGCAGCCATGTACTATTCCCCCATGGAGTGGTATGGAACTGTCATGTCGACGTAGAAAACATGTTTATTTAAGCCACAGTGGCGGTGCAGGGCATAGGCCCGCGCCTGGCGCCGGCCTTTGTGGTACCCCTTGTTCATATTAGTTGGAAGGGGTCGAACAGAGAGGGCACGTCTCCACAGTTCGGGCACTCGAGCCCGTTACATCGTATGGCCGTCATATTTGATTCGTAACTGGTCCAAGAGGCGGCGACCGGACACGGTCTGGGCGATACGCGGGTACTGGTTTACAAGATGCGCCTCGCGAAGTTCTCGATAGGTGTTCGCGACCCCCAACGCAAGTAGTGGCGCGTTGAACTGGAGATTGGGGCGTCGAGGGGTCTCTTGAAAATTTTTGCTGACTACAGCCTCCAAGCAATCTTCGTCATGTTTCTGTAAGCGGAAGGAAGGATTCTAGTACAATATTGGAACAGTTACGAAGGCATGGGCGAGCATCTTTATTTCTCCACCCTCCTCGCTTGTTGGAAACGCGGCCAACCACTCAGCCCACCTAGTCGCCGACATTGTGGAGTTTGGCAAGGGTTGTGTCTGCCTTGGGATGCTGAATAATGAGGAGACCGAGTATTCGGACCTCCGGGTATTCGGAGAGAAAGCTAAACAAAGATTCCTCATTTCGGAGAATGTCGAATATGCAAATTCAGACTTGGACGGGGAGCACTGGACGCCGCGGTACGTAGCATAGTGGGCTGCTTTGCTCGCAGCTGCTTGCAGGCATTCCTTCATCTCTCCTATGTTTCCCGTAGTAGGCCAGATGGTGATGTCATCGGCGTACAGTGCATGCTGAACACTGCCGACACCCGTAAGCTGTTCTGGGAGGTGTATCATGGCAATGTTAAAGAGAAGCGGGGACAACACAGCGCCTTGTGGTGTGCCCCGCGATGCCATCTAAAACGGGCCGTATTCGGTTTTATTACGAAGCAATACTACTTTAGGTCGCACTTCAGCCCGTTCCGTGGCGAGGCGGTAGTAGGCACCATTGACCTTTAGCGTGACCTCGCTGCGTCACGTCACACCACGTGACCTAGAGTGACGTCACACCAGCTGTGTAAAAACGGGGCCCCATCTCACGCCGTCGCGAGGCGAGGCGGTAGCCACCAACGGCGGCCTAACACCCGCTCCTCTCACCAGGGGCGCTACGGTCAGAGTGACGTCACACCAGCTGTATAAAACAGCTCCGCTCGCCCTGATTCCTGCCGGGGACAGCACGGGGTGGCTGTATCCGCTGTGGTCGACGGGGCAGGAGTACCAACGGTAGCGGCTTCGAACCGCACAAGAGATGCCAATGCGGCGGAAGAGTTGGCGATAGCGCTCGCTTGCGTCGGTACCAAGGCCACGACGATTTTAAGTGACAGCAAAACTGCAGTAAGAAACTTCGCGAAAGGAAGAATCTCGAATAGGCCAAACACGTCCTCGAGGAGAGGCCGATAGAACGTAACATAGAGATAATATGGATCCCAGCGCATGAGTCTATTGCAGGAAATGAGGCTGCACACGAGCTTGCCCGAGCTCTCTATCACCGGGCGGCCGCAGAGCAGCCCTCTCGCATAGGCATGAAAGATGGCCTAATTTCATACCACGAGATCACGGAACATTATAAGCTGAGCAGGAGGATCTATCCGCCGCCCGACCGTTCCCTCGCAACAGAGGAGGCAATTGCGTGGATAAGATTGCAAGGGGGGAATCATATAAGCCCCTTCTGGGTATACATCACAATCTCCAAAGAGGAGAAAGACCAATTTTGTATAACGTGCGGGGAGAGGGGCACTCTCGACCATGTCATATGGGAATGTGCTGGAAGCCCGGGCGCCGAGCAAAAGATAGAAGTTAGAGAAGCCTGGGAGACCTTGCTGCGGAGCGAGGACCCCGCTAAGCAGCGACAAGCCATCCGCCTGGCGGCTGAGGCCGTGAAGCGACAATGTGTCTTCACCAGACCTTAGTTTGCGAGACTCCTAAGTAGGACTCCCTTAGGCCTGCGTGCCGGGGGTCCAAAAAAGAGTTTCATTTCGGTGAAAATAAACGTTTTGATGATGATGAACAGCTCCGCTCGTCTCGCCAAGGCAGTCATACAGCCAGATGTTACGATGTGCCTACGAACAAGGCAGCTCGGCAGAATGCAAAGAGGAAGCATCAGCGAGCTACGGAGACGGAAGAACGAGAAGAACGACTTTCTAAGCGGCGTGCCCAGTATGCAGCTCAGCGACAACGTGCAACCTCCTCTGTGGAAACAGCAGAACCAAAGGAAGAAATTATGAGTTTGCCCGACAGTGAGTCTCCTTCTAGTTCAGAACGCTGGAACGCGACTAAACGGCAGAGGCGTGTCCAAGAATCCCCGGAACAGCGGCAGCAGCGGCTCGAGAAGGAACGTGCGTTTCGAGACTCCTATTAGATCATTCACTGTAAGCCGTAACACTAGCATAACCAAAGACTACCACCAGCCATACTACCACCTGATCCGAGAATAACACACTATTGCTTCGCAATCACCAGGCTTAACCAAGCTAAGCCACGGCCGTTTTTTTCTTGTTGGCGTGTATAGACCAAGCGGTCTGTTAATAAATGTTTGACGTAGTTGAATGTACGGGGAGCGCAGTTGGTCAGGATAACAATTTTTATTATGACGCCGTGTTTAGCATTATCAAACGCACCCTTCGAATTGAGTGCTAGAATAATCTTCTCATTGTGTGGGTGTTCTATAGGTCCGATAACCTTGCGGTGAAGCTGCAAAAAGGATGTCTTGTGCGAACTTATGAGGTTGGAAGCCAAGCACTGTGTCGGCGAAGGTGTTCCTGCTCTCGAGATATTCCGAGAGGCGGTCACGGACCATCGTTTCCATCAGATTCTCTAAGCATGAAGTGAGAGACATCGGCCGGAGTTTGACTGTGTTTACGATTTCCCACCTTCGGGATAAAGGATACAAATGATGTCCTCCAATCGGGGGGCAACAGTGTCTCCAGTCCAAATGGCGTTGATATATTCAATTAGGGTTTCATATTCCCGATTGGGAAGATTTGCTAAGAGTCTGGCTGTGACCTTATCTCTTCCGGGCGCGTCCCCCTGCGCATTTAGGCAGGAGCCGCGCGAAGGTCGTGAAGATTGAAAAGCTGACCCAGTTCGGGATTATTACTGCCTACATACGAATAATCCTGCTCGCGCGGATCTTGATCCTGACTAGGGTATTGCGAGCGTAAGACCTTCGCTAGCTTATCTGTGTTTCCTGGAAAATTGTGTATCGCGTGAGCGAGGTGTTCCTGGGTTTTCGAACTTGTTTGTGTAGGGTCTATGAGACTCCTCAAGAGCCGCCAATTTCGCTACTCGATATCTGTCTTGCTGCGCTGTTACATCTATCTACAAAGTTATTGTCAGCGAGCTGGGCAGCATACTCGAAAGCTTGTTGGGTAAGGTCAGAGTGCGAACGCGGTGTTTACGATTGCGTTTCTGCCGCCGCCGTCGTTTACTGAGGCTGCGGCGAGCTCCCCTGAGGTGTATCAGGTGGAGGAAGAGGAGGTAAACTTTAATAAAGAAAAGGTGTTAGGCGCGCTTTTGGGGTTACGTTCTCCTCTCCGTGCTGGGCTCCTCTTCTAGGTCAGACGCCAGGTGGCAGACCGCGGATGTCGTTCGGCGACCTCTTCGGCCCACTCCATGACTCGGAGTTGAACCTCCGGGTCCGAGCTGAGCAGCGCGGCCTCCCACTGCGATTGGGTAGAGAGCTGCAGACTTGACGGCTTGTCTTGATTACATGAGTATAGGATGTGTGGTGTGTCTGCCTTATTGCGTCCACAGAGAGAACAGACGGGGCTAAACTGCTCTGGGAACCATATCGAGCACATTTACAGATTAAAGGAGGTGTCTGTTTGGAGCTGCCGCCAGCTGACGTGTTTAACTTAAAGATCTACGTGGTTCTGGGAATATTTGTCTTTCTTTCTTGAAGTGGATAGTAATTTCTCTTAGGTCGTCACTCGCTAATTGGCCGACCTGAGCTCGGGGTAGCGCACCTTCTGGTTAACTACGAATCCTCGGGCAAATTGGTGCGCCGCTTCATTTGCGAGATGGCCCGACTGGGCGGGGATCCGGATCAATGTGATCTGGAGGGTATTGGAGATTTTTGTTATATTTTTATATCTGCGGAGTGAGCCCTGCCTTTGTCAATATTTCGAATTGCGGTCTTAGAATCGCAGTGGTGGAGGTAATGGTTAAATCTGTGGCAGCTTCTCCGGTCTCGTCCGGAAATTTTATTTTATCTCATTATCGCGGATGCGAAGGGAGAACCTCAAGGATCCACAACTGCCAGAGAAAAGGCGTCTCTGTCCGCATGTTCTTCCACATCCACATGCGCCGTTTCTTTCTGAACTGAAAATCTTTTGTGTAGTATTTCTGCCATAGCCTTTCTTCTGTCCGCATCGTAGCGTGGATGCATGTTTTTGGCAGTTGATAGAATATTAAGTGCTCGTGCACGTGTCATTGAATTGGCAAGGCGTGTGCACTGATTCCTTCATATTTTGTTCCTGCCTTCTTTAGGATGAAACATCCCGTTTCAGTACCTGATAGTCTGTCGTATTGTGCGGGGAGGTGTGCTTCCGTCATTTCCGCTAAGGTGTTATGAATTCCTGACTGCAGTAGGTTTTCGTTTGGGGTGTAACGGGGAAGTTGAGCGCAAATTTATAGGGCTGTCTAATTAGAGCATCCAAGTCGCCTCGTTCTCTGGCTATGATGGTGACGTATGGCGCAGAGTAGATGACTCTGCTAAGAACGAAGGCTTAGATTAGTTTTCTGGTCTCGTCTTCTTGGGCTCGTCCTCGCCCATTCGCGATGCGTCTGATGAGGAAGGAGATTTGGTTGACGGTGTTTCTCAGTTTTTTAATTAGTGTGTCGTTTTTGCTTTGACTGTATCAGAATACCCCATATTCTTGGTGTTTCTATGTTTGGTATGGCGGCCCCTTCCGCGTAGCTTTTCATCTCAGGCTTTTATTTTTTCTTTGACGCTTTGTGTGTAGGATGAGGACTTAGGATTTTTGAGGCGAACACGCAAGTCCCGCGGCTTGTGCCTCCTCTACTAATACATCTGCCGCTTCTTGCAGCGTATCTTGTATCGTGCCGATACTCCCGTTGGTGGTAGAAAGGGTGATATTGTCGATGTACATAGAGTGTTCTAGGTCTGGGATTTTGGCGAGTTCGTGTGCCATTTTGCTGAGGGTTATACTGAATAAGAAGGGGGACCAGACAGATCATTGCGGCATTCCTCTGTCTTCAACACTGAAAGTGTCGGATTTGATTGTGTCAATTTGAATTTTGGCCGTTCTATCAGAGAGAAAGTCATTGATGTACTTAAATGTTCTTTCACCTACATTCAATGGTGAAAGAGAATATAGGATTGCTTTGTGTTTGACGTTATCAAATGCTTTGGTTAAATCTAGAGCTAGAATTGCCCTTTGCTCTTTTCTTGCTCCTGAGATAGGACTTCGCTTGCTCGCCTGAGCATCGTATCCTGTGTTGATAAATGTGGTCTAAATCCGACCATAGTGCTCGGACATAAATTCTCTCTGTGCATGTGGGACTGCAGTCTCTCCAGTATTACGTGTTCTATCAGTTTTCCTGTGCAAGAGGGAAGCGAAATAGGTCTGAGGTTTTCGAGTGCGAGCTTTTTGCCCGCTTTTTGGATGAATTTAACGATGGCATGTTTCCAAGACGCTGGGAGTTTTCCGTTCCTCCAACACTCGTTTGCAAAATCCGTGAGGGCGGTGATAGAAGCGTCGTCTACGTTTCTGAGTGTCTTATTGTTGATGGCGTCCTCTCGCGGAGCGGATGTCGGGCATCTCTTAAGGAGGGCTGCTCTTATTTCCGCCATTGTTAAGTCAGCGTCCAGGATTGGGTTAGGTTGTCCTTTATAATCGGGTAGGGACTTCATCTCTTGGGTTGAGCAAAAGTACTTTTGTTTTAGCGTGCTTATAATATCTTGATCCTTGCCTGCGTCTATGTTTAAAATTTTGGTGATTTCCTTTTGAGTCGTAGATTTGTTCGATTCCGGATCAAGGATATGCCGCAGAAGATTCCACGTCTCTCTCGTGCCTAGATCGCCATTTACATTTTCGCAGATATGGTTCCACTGCTGTCTCGCGAGTTCTGCGGAGTTGTGGTGAATTTCTTCCGAGAATGTGACTATCCTTTTTCTAGGCTTTTGTTGTATTTTTGTTAAGCCATCTTTTTTCTAATCTTTGCCTTGCCTCCCGCATGTGTGTAAGTCTCCTGTCAATCGTATTCACGCCTAGGTCATATACTAGTTATTTAGTGGCCTTTCCCACATCTGATAGGAGGGTTTGTGTCCACTGTTCTAGGTCTGTAGTCGGTTCCTCATTTTGGTCGCGGATCATCCTAAGTTTGTCCAAGTCGGTAATTATGTTTTTTCTGGGTTTGAGTGTGAGATTGCCAATGGCTATTTTAGATAGTATGATATAATGTTGACTTCCTAGATTTTGTCTGCTGTTCCTCCAGCTTTAGTATGGAAGATATCTGCCTATCGTGAGGTCTGGGCACGTGTCCCTGCTCACGCTGGTGCCTATCCGGATAGGTTTCATGATGTCCCTGTATTGGGTTAGCCCTCTTTGCTGGATAAAATTCATTAGGACCGGGACTTTCCTGTATGTTGTTGCGGGTCCCCGTTTCACGTGTTGAGCGTAGAAGTCGCCCACAATTACGGTTGGGATTTGGCCTGCGATTTGTGGGGTTTTGAGTATGGCGGCTTTCCCTGGTCCAGCCTGTGTCCTGCGGTGGCTGTATGCGTTCATTATGAACAGGTGATTATGCACGTCCCATGCACGCTCTGTACACTGGCGCTTTAGCGTTTCGCCTCCATCGAAACGTATAGTGCGTGTTCTTTCACATGGATGGAGCCACCTGTAACTAGTTGGCGGAGCAACACGGGCGTAGGAACACAGTCATGTAGTGCACACCATTTTGATTACATGAGAGAGCTGTACCATTTATAGTGCTGCAAACATCTTGTGAGACAGAATATAAACAACCTCAAAGCCTTGGAAGCCGAGGAGACCTTGCTGCGCTTGAGCACCCGGCAGAGCAGACCATCGCCACCGCCGGGCTGCAAGTTTTATGGACCTTAGCAACATAAACACTCGAGTGCATTGCTGCCGTTGGGGACCGAGCTGCGTGCTCACAATTTTTTTCAGATAACAAAGATTTTCTCTAATAAATATTTCGAATGAAATATTATTGTATGTTACACCTAGCCTGTTTATCCTTCCTCTGCTTGGTAACGTTCCTTTCACACTGACCCTCCCAAGTAATACTCTCGAAGGAGGACCTTCAGGGGTAATATAAATAAATAAATAAGGACATATATAATGTGAGATGATCAAAGGCGAGAAAATACAAAATGTTAACCTCTAACCGTCAGTAGTAGTACCTACAACTGCACCAAATAAAGAGGACAGTAGAGATCTGAAACAGAATTGGAAAAACTTTGGACACCCGCCGCGGTAGATCTATGGTTAAGGCGCTCCTCTACTGCATCGAGTATCCGAGCTCGAACCGCACTACGGTGGCCGCGTTTTGTTCGAAATGAAAATTGGATTTGGGGAAAGGAAATGGCCCCGTATTTGCGTCACGTATCGGCGGACACCAGAACCGCGACGCAAGGGAAGGGATACAGGAAGAAGTGAAAGATGAACGGACGAAATAGGTGCCCTATTGGAGGGCTCTGGAATAACCGCGACCACCTGGGGATCTTTAACGTGCACTGTCATCGCACAACACACGGGCGCCTTTTCAATGCCTCTTCATCGAAACGCAGCCGCCGCGGTCGGGTTTGAACCCGGGAACTCCGGATTAGTAGCCGAGCGCCATAATCACTGAGTCACCGTGGCGGGTGGTGGTGGTGGTAATGTTTTTTTATTAAAATATTAGCAAATTGGAAGGAAAACATTTTTGCTAGCCCTGGCATCTGCCATCGTTACTGAAGCACTTCAGCTGGCGCAGGTGAGGGGACTGGAAGAGAGGATAGGGGGAGCAGTTGCATATACAAACTAGTTACACAATAGAAAATGTGTCCAGGTTGTGCGCGTGATTAGTTCATTTTAGAGGAATTAAAACACACGCGCACAACTCCGTGTTCTCTACAACTGGAATAGAGTGTCCAGTTGTTAATCGTTCAAGGTAGAACTCGCGGAGCGTTCGGTCACTGCTTGTAACTACCTGACGGAGAACAGACGGGACATCAAGTCCATGTGTTGTAGGAATGCACACAGGCTCACCAAAGTTCGCTCACGAGTGCGCGCACTGCCCTGCGGCCACAATAGCGCCTTGATGGAGTCTATTAGTATGCCATGCGCCCTATAGGCCACAAGCATATCGAGACGAGCAGCGGCGAACGCGGCGCAGTGAAAAAGCAGGTGTTCTAGTGTTTCCACTCCACCGCATCCGTCACACACATCACTCGTGATTCCGTGACGCTCCCGTCGTTCCCCGTGCCACACGCTGCCAATACAGGCGGGGAGAATCATTACGCGTTGCGACCGTGTAAGTGCGCGACAGGCGGTGATTCTGTCGATGCGCTTACCTGAAATCATGAAATCATCGAAACGCAGGCGCCGCTGTTAGGTTCGAACGCGGCACCTCCGGCTCAGTAGACGTGCGTGCTAACCACTGAGCCACCGCGGCGGGTCCGAAACGCAAAAGGCGTCCATGTGTGCGCGATGTCAGTGCTCGTTGACGAACCCCAGGAGGTCAAAATTATCCACAGACGAGCACTACGGCACCTCTTTCGTCCGTTCTTTTTTCACTCTCTTCTTTATCCCTTCCCGTACTGGTGCGGTTCAGGTGTCCGGCGTGGTGAGTAAGACAGGCGCAGCAGAATTTGAATAGAATTTAAATGCTTTCGCGTTAATCGCACGTAATTTCCTTAATCCACACGTAAGTCGCTCAAGTAATATTAGGCTTCAACTTTTCTCCAAGCTAATTTTCACACCGCTTTCATTGATAACTCCCGCCATGGCTCATAGAGAGGTGTGGAATGGGCTGAGGAATGGGAGAGCACGCATTCTTCGAGAATTGGCCGCGGCGCTCTTAATAATGTCCATTATGAGCGATACAAATCACGGTGGAATTTCCTTTTGTGATATCTACACAAACGCGGTTTTGAAGAGAAAGCTTCATTACGCTATCTCGTAATGAATTCGCGGTGCTTGCGGTTTCGCCCTTCTATTGAGGCAGAGGTCAAACCAAGACTAAGCCATGGCATAACTATGGTGTTCTTCCACATGCTATCCCAGGCACTTCAACGTCAATTCAGCGTCAAATGCCATTGTCGAAGGTAAAGGTCAAAGTTCAGAGGTCAAAGCCAAAGGTCAAAGGTGAAGTAAACACTTACCTTTTTTTCTGGGAGGGGGGGAGAAATGTCGCAGTATCCTCTTCATATATCGTTGGACAGATGCACTGCGCCGTAAGGGAAGGGCTGAATGAAGGATTGAAAGAAGAAAATAAGAGGTGGCATAGTGGTGGGCACAGCACACATCGCACACCACACGGGCGCCTTAGCGTTTTTCCTCCATAAAAGCGCAGCCGCCGCGGTCGGGTTCGAAAACGGGAACTGCGGATCAGTAGCTGAGCGCTTGAGAGAGAATAATGAGATTATGACAACAATGATAAACGTCAATATTCAATTTTCTTCTAAAGCAAAGGACCCGCCTCGGTGGCTCAGTGGTTAGAGCGCTCGGCTACTGATCCGGAGTTCCCGGGTTCGAACCCGACCGGGGCGGCTGCGTTTTGATGCAGGCAAAACGCTAAGGCGCCCGTGAGCTGTGCGATGTCAGTGCACGTTAATGATCCCCAAGTGGTCGAAATTATTCCGAAGCCCTACACTAACGCACCTCTCTTCCTCCTTTATCCCTTCCTTTACGGCGCGGTTCAGGTGTGCAACGATATACGATACAGATACTGCGTTACTTTTTTCCCTCAAACCAATCATTATTATTGAGCAAAGGAAAGGCGCTTAACGGTCCTCCAGGGACAGTGGACACCTCATTGGCATTTTATTCTACTTGGCATGGCGGTAGTAACAGATGTGTCCTGCATGCGTAAATTGGCATTTGCAACGTTGTGGCAGAAGCGCGGCGTCGGCGTTATTTCTGTTCATGGGCGTTGAGAACATCCTAGACTTCCACGATTTTAAGGAAAGGAAGGCGAATAACTGGCTCCCTTGGTAACTTTACGCCACAATCGCGCTTTAAGGTACGTGGCAGTGGTGACAGGGAGAGGGGGCGAATGCATTAGCGCTTAAAACATCGTGGCACACACGCGGCAGTTCAGCAATAGTCCGCAACGTTCATTGGGTGATCATCCTCTCGCGATCAACCGTTAACTGCCACCTGCCAGGGTGGCAGGGTGGGTGCGTTGCCTATGGTTTGTGCAGAACGCAATCAACGTTTCAGACGCCGACGCGTCTTGTGGCCCGCTTTCGCTGTCTAACCGGTTCAGCAGTACTACTGAAGCTAATTTTTTTTGTAGCGGGAGCTACACAAGGCTACAAGTCGAGCTTTTCGCAGTACAGGCGTGTGGCCAGTGGTGCGCATGCGTCGTTACCATGGCAACCAAGTAGAAGGAGTGGGTGCGTCGTGCGCTTCGTCGTTTCCTCCCTTTTTTATCCTTTCCTTTACGGCGGGGTTCGGGTGTCCACCGAGATATGTGAGGTGGATACTGTGCTTTGCGCGCTCGTGGCGCCTTCTGGGATGACATCACACCGCCACCACCGTTTCGTGTGACGTCAGACCGCGTTCATTACCCGAACCGCGCGTTACGCATGCGCAGCATTGCGTATAAAAAGCGAATATGTAATCAGCGGCTGTATCGCAATGCTTTATATCGAGATACAGAAGGAGAGTCCCCACGTTGCTAAACAGCGGTATATAGAAGAGAACATTAACTCTTCCGATCCTGAGGTTGTCGCATGGCTGTTGGCTACTCAGCAAAAGGTGAATGAGCGTCAGAAGGCGCAGAGAGCACCGGAGACGCCCGAACAGTGAGAGGAACGCATTGCCAGACGAAGACGCCAGACTGCCGAGAGTAATAGACGCCGCTTAGCCGCCGATAGGGCCCATGGAAGGCGTCAGTCAAGCGCAACAAACCGAACAGGATGTGAAGGCCCGTCGTGTGACTTACATGGAATAGTTAGATGTAACTGATTAAAAATTCCAGGCAACGATTTAGGTACAGCGTTGTCATAGTATATGAGTACTCTTTTGTTTTTTGCATTCACAAATATGAGCAAGATACGCTAGCGAGAGCGTTGCAACGATGTGCGCTCACATCAAAGGTGTAAGGTGGGAAATTCATGACCAGACGGCTCCGCAAGCTGTCGGTCTTCGGTTCATATTGATCGTTGAACAGCTCTTGTAAACTAAGCGCAAGGTGCATAAACACAAACATGTGATCAAAATCTGTGGATTAGGCCGGCTAATCCACGATATACAAAAGGAAAGCCGTCAGCGTTCTTTGACGTGCCTCGTAGCGATTTGAATTTAGTAGCCGTTTGACCAAATGAGCCAGAGGTGAAACCGCTTTACGGCGTGGTTCGGGTGTCCTCCGACATATGCGCGACAGTTACAGCGCCGTTTCCTTTTCTTGATAACAAATTAAAAAATGCTGGTGCTTCACCTCTGGTTAACCGTGTTCGAAACCGAAAAGCTGCATGCACCTGGCTTCATTTGTGGTCGAATGACTGGCGGTAACCATAGATAGCCGTACTGATACACACACACCGTAGCAGGCTTTTTTATTCGTTAAACATAATGCTTTCTTCGAACCGTCATTAAAAGCGCTCACCCAAGAGAGTATATATTTTATATAGCTTCGGTGATATGTGCGGAGATAAGGAAAAAAATACCAACCCCAAGCGACCCGCAAACTCTGCAGATAATTTCAGAAAGTCAATTTGAAAAAGAAATTGTTTTTTTTTGGAGAAAGGGAACGGCGCAATGTGAGACAGGCATCATTTCCTGTTGTTAAAACCAACTTTCAATTTCCTTCGGCACCTCACCCCATCTCCTCTCTTCTTGTCCCCTCACGTCTTTCATTTCATTTGTCCATTCTGCCTGCTATCCTTTATTTCCTCTGCCCCAGCTCGGGTGCTTCAGTATGCTGCTGCTGCTGCTGCTGTTGTTTCTGATAGGAAGAAAGAATAGAAAAGTGCACGGGCCTGTTTACTTACTCAAGTCGATCCATGCTCGCTGCCGCGTGCTGAATATAGGAAAATAAAGAATGGGAGAGCAACGGTAGAAAGAAAATGTGCGCGCTAATACGCCCCGGGCCAATCCCGGAGGCAGTGCAACACCGGCCCGACCCAGGCCAGAGTGCTTCAAGCCGAACACTTCGCCTGCTGAGGCTAGCAAAAATCGTTTCATTCCTTTTTATTATTATTTTACTAAAAACCCCTTGCTACTACTACTACGCTTTCCTTCCGTTAAGGCACGGTTCTGGCATATTCTGAGATAACTGAGACAGGCATGATATCCTCTCCTTAAACCAACTTTCGTTTCAATTTGCTTGCGGCGCGGTTCATGTGTCCCCCGAGATCTGTAGAACAGGCGTCATTTTCTTTCCTTAAAACAAAATTTATTTTCCATTCCTTGCCTTACGCCACGATTCGCGTCTACAGCCAGAAACGCGAGACAGGCGTAATTTGCTTTCCTTGAAAGGAATTTTATTTCATTTTCCTTCCCTTAGGGACGCAGTTCAGTCTATCTAAATTGTGAGGGGCGGCATTTCCTTGTTTGAATAATAGGTCAAACTTGCCGCCCCGCTGACGGCTCAAGAAGCTGGCGTAGTGAAGCTTGTCGCTTCAAACCCAATCTTTATTTTTTATTGCGAAGCAATACTACCTTAGGTCGCACTTCAGCCCGTTCCGTGGCGAGGCGGTGGTAGGCACCATTGATCTTTAGCGTGACCTCGCTGCGTGACGTCACACCACGTGACCTAGAGTGACGTCACACCAGCTGTGTAAAAACGGGGCCCCATCTCACGCCGTCGCGAGGCGAGGCGGTAGCCACCAACGGCGGCCTAACTCCCGCTCCTCTCACCAGGGGCGCTACGGTCGGTGTGACGTCACACCAGCTGTGTAAAAATGGGGCCCCATCTCACGCCGTCGCGAGGTGAGACGGTAGCCACCAACGGCGGCCTAACTCCCGCTCCTCTCACCAGGGGCGCTATGGTCAGAGTGACGTCACACCAGCTGTATAAAACAGCTCCGCTCCTCTCGCCAAGGCAGTCATACAGCCAGATGTTACGATGGTGCCTACGAACAAGGCAGCTCGGCAGAATGCAAAGAGGAAGCATCAGCGAGCTACGCCGTAACGTGGGAACCCCTTCCAGTGGATTACCCGTGCCCGGATGGTTTGACGTGTAGCAACGGTCGATTCGTGTTCACGAAAAGTGGGTGTGAAGCCATGTCGTGCACGCCGTTCGAGCCATACCGTCGTCTCGGCGGTCAGTCAAAGACGCCACCCAACCCCATAAAGCGGTCTACTCGAACCATGTTCAACAAAAACAATAAAAACGCGTTTTGCTACCTGGACGAGGTCTCTATAGGCGACGCGTACGAGCGCGTACAGCGCTACAAGAACGACATTGTAAGACGCAAGATGGGTCTACCGCCGGACCCCGGGGCAGCCACAGCCAGCGACACGCCGGACACGCCAACGCACAAGTGGGGCAAACTTAAGATGACCGACGAACGATGGGGGTGTTATGCAGACAACTTGGCCTTCTACAACGTGGCCGAAACATACAAGCTACCGCTAATGCGTCGTGAAGACGACGAGGAGACGTACAACAAACTGTATCGCAATTTGGACGGGGACAATAACCCCTGCATTTATTACGGCGTAACGCTACCGTACTTTAACGAACGCTACTGCAAGCACCTAGTGGGCATATCTTACGACGCGGAGAAAATGGAGTGTTACCGCACCGTCGGCCTATCGATACTGGAAGATTTTGTAATGGGCGCGCTGGTAAGGGAAATATTTGTCGGTATACATGGATTCGACGGATGACTTCCTCTTAGATGATTCACTGTAAGCCGTAAGACTAGCATAACCCAAGACTACCACCAGCCATACTACCAGCTGATCCGAGAATAACACACTATTGCTTCGCAATCACCGGGCTTAACCAAGCTAAGCCACGGCCATTTTTTTTCGAAAGAAAAGGAATTGCGCATAACTGGTCCCCAGGGGTGGTGGACGCCTCAGTCGAGCTTTAAACAACGTGGCGGTAGTGACAAATGTGCGCTGCATGCGTTGCCATTCATAACGTTGTAGCAGAAACGCGGCCCTGAAGCTATAGTCCGTCGGCGTTATTTTTGTACATTGGTAATAGCGTTGACAGCACTCTAGACTCCGAATATTTTGAGGAAAGTAATGCGCAAAGTAATGCGCATAACTGATTCTCTGGGGCAGTGGACGCCGCAATCGCGCATTGAGGTACGCGGCGGGGAGGGAAGAGATGTGGGCTGTATGCTTTAGCGCTGACAACGCTGCTGCACACACGCGACACAGCATCAATACGTGGCAGCGTTCATTGGGTGACCAACCTCTCGTGATCAACCACTAATTTAACTGCTATTTGGCAGGGTGGGCTCATTGTCTATCCAGTGTGCAGAACGCACTAAACTTTAGAGACCAAACCCCGGCGCAATAGAGTTGTTTCTCTCCCCCTCTCTGGAACTTTGTACTCAGACCCAAACCTAAGCTGAACAGGGTCAGAACGACACCTATCGTACCTAATCATAAGCTATACACCCCGTCTGAGGGCTCCCCAAGCGTGAAAATATCCGTCTGCCATAGGGGAAATGCCATAAACTGACGCCGCAGCACAGTGCTAGACTAGCAGAAGGAGGAGGAGGAGGAAATGCAGGGAATTTAACCAAAAGAGTAACCGGTTTGCTATCTTGCATAGTGGAAAGGAGTGCGGGGGTAAACATAAGGAGAAAACAGAGTAGCAGGCACTTGAAGCCACTATGGAGAGCGAAAGAGATCGGTAAAATCACAGCCTATCGTGCAGGCCAGAAGTCCTCAAGAAGCAGAGCAGTGCCTAGGAGGCCTTCACCGGCGGCTATCGCAGTGGCCTGTAGCCGAGAATCTGCATTCCGTTCAGTTCGCATGGATCTAGGTGCGCCAACGCTCGGCTGTAGGCTGGGCAGTCACAAAGAATGTGGACTATAGTTCTGTCACACAATTCGTGTTCCTGTCAAATTTTCCTGTTCCAATAATATTTAAGGTGCTCATAATCCGCCGATGTTAAAAGTGATGTGTCTTGCGCGCTTAAAAACGCACATCGCCGAAATCTAGACTCTGTAATATAGGCTGTAGCCGGGATGATTGGCAACACGGCGCCGCTGAGGGAAGCCTTTACGAGATTGTCGGCAATCTCATTTACTGTCACACTGCTGTGACCAGGAACCCATACTAAATGAACAATGCTCAAATGCGGAGGAAGTAGGGATGAGAAAGTTGTTGAAATGAGACCGTCAACATGTGCAGCGAGAGACGAACACAAAGATAAAGAATCAGTAATTTCTGCAACTGCGTGCAGCGGTCGCGAGGTCGTGAGCTTCTTCGTTGCCGGCGATGCCGCAGTGACTGGGCACCCACTGTGCACGCAAGGCACATCCTCTCTGCACGAGGCGCTCGATGCGCGATCGAATTTTCCGCACTAGTGGGTACCGCGGAAATAGAGTGCAGGAAGCTGAGGGCGGCGCGGGAGTCGCACAGCAGAGCACTCCCGGGCTGCGGAGGGCCGAGTGTGAGCAGCAGGTCAAGCCCAAGCCGGATCCCGTCAACTCCGCCGTGCTGGAAGAGCCTAGGAAGTATTTGTGTTGCTGGCTGTGCAGTCGCAGGGCGGGGATGGTAGCTGCAAGGGATTAGCTATCGCGGGCCACTGAACCGTCGGTGTACGCGAGGAGATGGTCCTGGAGCTCTTCGTGTATGACGGCTCTGGCCAGCTGCTGCACAGCACAGAGAGTTGTGCTCCGCTTTCCCGCAACGCCGAGGACCTCTCGCTGTACCTCCGAGGCAGCAGGCCAGGGCGCGCAGGAGCCGTAGGGGGGTGGGCCTTGGATCAATTGCTCATACTCGAGCAGCGCCGCGCCCATTCGTGAGCGTGGGTGCGAGCGCATACGCTGCAGCAGCGAGCCGCCGTCCGGTGCGCGGTGAAGCCGGTCGATGTGATTCAGTGCCCTGCGCGCTGCTTGGAGCTCAAAGGGCCACGCTCCTGCCTCGGCCAACGTTGCGGCGCACTGCGCGTTTTTGGGCAGGCCTAGGCACACGCGCAGGGACTTGCGGTGCTGGAGCTCGAGTTTCTTCTAGCTCTGCTTGCGCACCGCGACGAGCGGCAGCGCACAGAGAACCGCTCCCAAAACTGCGGCAGTGTATAGCCGCAGCGCGGCTTGCTGGGAGATGCCCTGCCCTCAAGCGGTGAGCTTGTGAGCGGTGGCGGTGATCCTCTTCATCTGCAGACAGGCCTTGGTCGCAGCTGGGCGGAAGGAAAGGCGCCAGTCAATGTACAGGCCAAGGTACCGCACCGATTTACGCCAAGGAATCTGAGTCCCGTCCAGTGACAGTGGCGCAAGGTGCGCGCGGGATCGCGAAAGGCAGGCCACGGCCACCCGTTTGCCCGCGCTCAGCGACATACCAAGGCCGCGCAAGCTGGCATTGATTGTGGCTAGGGCTCCCTGAAGACATCTTCGCACAAGGAACGCCTCGTCCGGTGGTCCCCTGCACCACAGAGCTATGTCGTCTGCATATATGGACATGTACACATGGTTTCGGCCGCTCGTGGGATGGGAGGCCGGCACCCACCGACATGGCCACATTAAACGGAAATGGTGATAAGACAGAGCCCTGCGGCACGCCGATGTCCACCGGGCGAGGCTTGGAGAACTTACGCCCCACTCGTACGCGCATAGTGCGCCCGCTCCGGAAGCCATGAAACGTATCGCAAAAGGCGCCCGCTCACACCAGCCCCCTTCAAGCACCGCGATAATGGTGCGCGGTGAACGTTGTTAAAAACGCCTGACACGTCCTGTAGTAACAGCAGCGCAACCTGGCCCGCCGCCCTGACACGCTCCAGCGCTTTAACAACGTCCGATATAGAATCAGACGTGTAACGCATCCCACGGAAAACCCGTCTGCCGCTCGTCAAACAAATCAGCCTCCGCAGCCCGCCATATGCTCCATGAGCTTACCTGCCGCCGATGTTAATGCCACTGGCTGGTATCCGCTCAGCTCCGTAGGTGGGCGCCCTGCCTTTCGGATGGGACAAACGACCGCGATTCGCCAATCCTCCGGTAGCTCCCCGCGTTCCCACACCAGGCTGATCTGCTGCAGGAGGATCTGTCGTTGCTGCGAATTCAGGTTTCGCAGCATCTGGTATGTCACCCCGTCCGGTCCGGTCGCCGAGCGGCGGCAGCAGCGCATTGTTCAGTTCCGCCGTGGTGAACGGCGCATCACATGGACCTTCTGAGGCGACAGGCGAGGCTTCTGAGGCGTCGCTTCTGCGGCTCTCAAGAGCAGATATGTTAGCTGCGTTTGCGGGGCTGGGCGGCACGAACCGGTCGGCAAACCGCTCTGCCAACACTTCAAAGCTGAGCCCGCTGGAGATTGCGAGGGCGGCCAGTGGTTGAGGGTTTGCCTGTGGTTCGATAATGCGCCGCAGGGTGTCAAACAGCCTCCGCGAGCTGACATCTTCCTCCACCTTTCTTTGGCATAGTGAAGCCCACTGCCGCTGTATAGCTCGGTGTGGCGGCGCGCTGCCGCGTCCAAGCCGTTGCAGACAGTCCAGTAGGCGGCAATGTCAGTAAATCGCGCCCGTCGCTCTGCGCGATCTCTCTTCTCGCGCAGATTGAGCAGCTTCATATCAGGTGTGGGCTGCACTGCCCTTACTTCTGCTC